>NW_026562591.1:0-154054 GCF_027474105.1 Poeciliopsis prolifica | reverse complement strand
GAGCTGCTGCAAAACCTTTTTTTTTTTTTTTCCAAACGGGAAATGTGTGAGGGCTTTTACTGATGCCCCACTCCACCCACCACATCCACATCCACCCCCCCACCGCATAAGGTCTGCAACGCCTGTCTGACAACTCCCTTTCTCTTCACGCACAGCCCCCCACGCCCCCGCCCCCCGGCCCAGACACCCGCTCTGCCGCCTATACATAACATCCTGATGCGCAGCGCGGTGACCTGCCGCAAAGCACACAGAGGTGGGCGGACCCCCCCCCCCCCCCTCATCCCTCCAACCTCATTCTGCTTTTTCTTTCTCTATAAAATCGCCACTAACTCCTCACTCCTAAATCCCCACTCTTCCCTGTGTGCGCGCGGAAGCTGCTGCTGATTTCCACCCCACCACCATCATCATCTTCATCATCATCGTGGAGTTGACATCATCTTTTTCTCCAGCAGATGACCATGTGCGCGCTTGCTCTTGCAACCTTTAAGTGACTGTTTACATCCCGGATGGCTTCTTCTTCTTACATAAGTCACCAAAAATATAAATATGCAGCTCGCTGCGCTGCCGCAGCTCCGCAGCGCGGCTGCGTTTCTGCGCCTGCATGCGGCGCAGGAGGCGAGCTGAACGCTTCCTCCTTCCTGCACAGGAGATGGGCTGGATGTGGGCCGCCACATGCTGGCGAACCTGAGACGGAATTGTACGGAGGGAGGGAGGGAGGCTCGTTTTTTGTCTCACTGAGGACGGAGGGAGGAGAGGAGAGGAGGAGGGGGGGTCGGTGTAAAACCAGACTGGGTGGAGCAACGCATCGGGCCGACCCATCCACCGAGCAGACGGCCGGAGCTCCGTACTGTACCGAGAGTCTGGCGGATGGAGAGAGATGGGGGGCGGTCTGTGGGAGGGACTAGCGCAAAGAGGGAAGGAGGAGGGGTAAGGAGGAGGAGGAGGAGGAGGCGGCACGGTGCTGTTTCTCCAGTCTCTTTCCCCTGTCTTTGTCTCACACACTCTTTTGTTAGCCATGCCTAGCCTGCTGGTTCTAGCAGGGATCATGGAGAAAAATGGGGGCTACGGCGGGGATCTGGCCGGCTCCGGCTTCGGCGGCGAAGGTCTCCTCGTGGCGCCCGACGAGGAGGAGGACGACTCCCGCGCCCTCAGGGTCGCGCTCGGCCAGTTGTCGCTGCTGGGGCTCGGAGAAGGCGAGGACGGCGGCGGCGGAGCCCCGACAACAGGAGTGCAGGACCGGAGCAACAATAACAACAACAACCACCACCACAACCACGCCAACAGCGTCGGGGGCGGCGGGGACGCGGCCATCCTGCAGGGGAAGAGCAAGTTGTGCGCCCTGTACGACAGCTCCTCAGCAGAGACTAAAGGACGAGGCTGCAACATAACAGAATGCGTCCCGGTGCCCAGCTCCGAACATGTGGCCGAGATAGTGGGGAGGCAAGGTAAACCGCAGCCCGCTCGTTATTTCCCTACAAACTTCCTGCTTTTCTCCCCCTCAGACAGGCTGCATGCCTCCCTGAGCGCTCGCTTGTTGTTCTCCAACTGTTACCTGGTGTTATTTGACAAAGAAAAGGGAGTGGTGTGGGCTCCTTTTTTATAGCTACTCCTCAGAGGCATCAGCCTCCCACTTTTTCTTTTTCCGCTTCAAATGTTTCAAGTTCTCATCTTTCCACAGAAACCATCCGCTCGCCCGTTTTGCGCTCATTTCTCGCTCTTTTTGAGCGCATTTGCGCAGAGGGAAGGGGGCGGAGAGGGTGGGAAACACTGGGAGAAAGCTCCCTTCCCTCCTGGGCGAATGATTCCACATCCACGCCATCAATGTCAGCGCGCAGACACGCGCTGTGGAGCAGGAGAGCGCTGCTTCCTTTGTCGTCTGAGACGCGCCAGACTGTTCAAAAAAAAAAAAAAAAAAAAGAAAAAAACATGCAACTGGCGAGGAGGGGGGCGTCTTTTAGTCTCAACCCAACAACATCACCAAATATTAGTCATCTGGCCTTAAAAAGTGCTGGATGTTTCAACCCCCTCGTTTTTATTGCCCAGCTTGTTGTTTACGTTGCGCACTGGCCCAGTGACACAATTGGACAAAGGAAGCGTGGTCACCTTGTTGTTGTTTCTTTGCTCTTCACATCAGACAGTTGGAAAGTTTAGATCCCAAAAGCAGGTTGAGATAAAATTTTCCTGTTTTTCTTTTCCTGCTGAACAAAGAGTGGAAGATGAGTGACGACAGCTGTCAAAGGTGTGTGTCTGGGGTGGGGTGCGATCTAACAGGAGGAGGGGGGGCATTGATTTGGGGAACCCAGCCAGAAGTTGCATCAGTATTTTTTGCAGAAGTTTCTGCAGACAAGCCTGAAGAATGGGCAGGGGAGTGTTTTCTGTATTGATTGGAGGGGGTGCTGCCCTGATGGGCAGAGGAAGTGGAAGCTGAATGGTCTGGCGGTGCCTTGGAGCCCCGTTTGGGTGCACACCCTCCAAGCCACATGGCTGTCTGTCAGGCTGGGGAGCCAGAGGGGGGCTGGGCTCTGAGCAGGCACAAAGACTGCAGGGTGGGTGAGGTTCCGTAGGTAAAATCCAGCTTTACCTCAAACCAGACGTCCGTAACCATCAGGGTTCCAGAGGAGCTGCTTTTGCAGACTGCCCAACCCCCGCTGCATTACATTTTGTGGATTCGGTGCTGCTGAGTGCCCCTTGTTTCCCTCTGCGACTCCCACTCTCCACTCTGAAGTGTTGGTTTTGGATTTTAATGGGATAACTGTTGACGGACAGAGAGGACCAGCGATTGGGGTGGTTTACGTCTAATTTGGAGGGAACTGAGGTGAGCCTGCTTTGCTTTGGTTGGCTCTATGGTCACACCCCCCTACTCTGTCTGGGTAAAGCTGGAGCTTCCTGTCATGAAGGGATGATTATTTTTCTCTCCTGTCAGCCGATGCTCTTGCAGCCTCCTCTCCTCTGATGAAGCATGGCTTTGTTTTGAATCACCTTGTTCACTACAGTTTAGCAGAATGAGTGTGAATCTGTCTCCTGTGACCTTAATTCTGCTCTTGATTAATTCATCCTTGCCTGTTTTATTTATTGATAATCCTTTAATTAAGAGACTAATGTGTACTTGTTCAAATTTAGGATGTAGTTTGGGAAAGGGAATTGAATAGTTCCTTAAGCCCCTGTGTCATGAGCGGGTTTATTAGCCTAATGCTGTGCTGTGGCCTTAGAGGGCATTTTCAGAATTGGGGCACGAGTTGCTCTAACCCCTCTGAGTATCACCACCATCCCTCGCTCCGTACTGCCGCTTCCCGGAAAGTGACTGTTCCTGAGCGAAGTGGGTCTGTGTGGCGGCGTTAGAAAGTAGACGTTTCGCCGGTTAGCGATGATTTTACCGGGTTAGCCAGAGAGTTGGACCGGCCTCCTTGAAGCATGTTACAGTGAACACGGGAGCCCACCTTAACGAGGAGCGAACACGCGCAGGACTGCTGACGTTTCTTGACCTGGCAATCCATCCAGAAACGACGCATGTCCTGCTCTGTCCTCCCACAAGGTCAGGGATTCTAATGAAAGAACATTGCCCTGCGCTCACTCAGATCAGGATGCTGTCTTAAAAGCACTTCATAGGGTAAGCTCATAAACAAGGATCGAAAACAGGCAGATGTGGAGACAGAAACGACGTGGCTGTGGGTTGACAGCGTCGCAGGTTCAAGGAGAGGTCAGCAATGTAGCTAAAGTGTGAAGTTCACCAAATCCGCCACGTTTGTGCAGATTGACGCTTCTCCATGTTCTCCTTGGTGAGCTGTAATTCAGAGCAACAATACTGTGGAGCCAGAGACCTCATAAATCATGGTAATTAGTCTGAATATCGTTTGCTGGTGAAACATTAATAAGTGGAAGCAGTCAACAGGAGCAACACAACTAAATTAGATGGATTTCCACCAGTTATCCTTTAACATAATTATCAGGAAAGTCTTGTTGGCTTGCTTAAAAATCTCTGAAATGTCTTTTCAGGTTGCAAAATAAAAGCTCTGCGAGCCAAGACCAACACCTACATCAAGACCCCCGTTCGAGGAGAGGAGCCTGTGTTTTTAATCACCGGCCGGAAGGAAGACGTTGCACTGGCCCGCCGTGAAATCATCTCTGCTGCAGAGCACTTCTCCATGCTCCGCGCCTCCCGCAACAAGCTGGGGGTGTCCTTCAGCGGCTCCCCGCCCACGCCTCTGCCGGGTCAGACCACCATTCAGGTGAGAGTGCCATACCGCGTTGTGGGGCTGGTAGTGGGGCCTAAGGGCTCCACCATTAAGCGCATCCAGCAGCAGACCTGCACGTACATCGTGACCCCGAGCCGAGACCGTGACCCCGTCTTCGAGATCACGGGTTCCCCGAGCAACGCTGAGCGCGCCCGCGAGGAGATCGAAGCGCACATCGCCTTCCGAACAGGAGGCCTGCATGACCACAACAACGAGAACGACTGTCTGGGGCCCAACGGTGGAAGTAGCCCGGCGGGCAGCACCGGCGGTCTGGAGAGCCGGCTACAGCAGGTGTGGGGGCTGCAGGGGGGCCAGCGCAAGCCTCTCACCAGCAGCTACCGCCAGAACTTCTCAGATGCCATGGTTGGAGGCGGGAGCGGAGGAGGAGGAGGAGAGGGAGGGGGGATCTACAACAAGAGCAACTTCTCCAGCTCCGGAGAGAAACCTTGCTCGTATTTTGGATCTGAGGGCACCCAGGGCTGGGGGGACCCTGACTACCCCAAACAGGTGTCCTTTTACACCCAGCAGCGCTCCAAAAGCTTCGGTGGCCTCCCGCTGCCCCTGACCAGACTCTCTCCTGGGTTACCGGAGCCCTGCGGAGGCGGGACCCCCAACAACTCAGTCACCAGCATCGTGTCCGGCTCGCCTCACGCCCAGGCTCGCCGCGCCCACAGCGAGCCCGCCTCGGCCGGGGACGGCTTCCCGGGCCGCCTGCCGGTGCCGGACTCTCCGCCGGCCACCGTGCGGGACTGCATGACCTGCTTCGAGAGCAAAGTGACGGCTGCCTTGGTGCCCTGTGGCCACAACCTGTTCTGCATGGAGTGCGCCATCCGAATCTGTGAGCTGAACCACCCGGAGTGCCCGGTGTGCCACACCCAGGTCACTCAGGCCATCCGGATATTCTCCTAAAGAACCACGTCCGTTTTATCCTTAGTTTCCTCAGTGTTTCTTCAATAATTATTTACTGTTCTTATGATTACTATTATTATTATCATTATTATTATATACGTTTTTGTTTTTCAGAAAATTTAAAAACAATCAAGCAGATATTTTAGAAGGCCTGCTTGCTTTACTAAAAAGTATAAGAAATATTTTTAAGTTTTTCTTTTTATATATATATGCATATATATTTTATAAAAGTTTTGTTTATAAGAGAAGTATAGTACCTTGCATTTTCAGTTTTTTGACTGCTGCTGTTTTTCATTCATGAATCTCAGTGTAGGCAGAGGTAGACAGTAATGTGAACATTTTATTCTTCGATTATTTTTTTTTTTTTTTTACCTTAAAGTGGGTTTTACTGAAGGAAACAGATGATTGATGAGGAACCCAATCTGCACTTGACTGACCTACAAAGTCAAAGTTGTTACTAGAAGGAATAAAAAAATAACTTATTGCACCTTACAATCATCTTGGTCTAAAACAGGATTGTTAAAATCGTACCTAGAGAAATTCAAAAGCAGCAGATGTGAAGTTAAACTCGACGTTTTCAGTTAAACTGTGATTGTGGGTTCGGATAATTGGTCCAAAGTATTTTGGCTAAAGGATAAAAGCGTATGGGTTCGTTCCAGTCAGGATCCATACAGAAAGAGATGAAGCAAATCTTTATTTCATTAAAAAACAGATTTAAAAGGGATAGGATTTTAATTATTTATAGAAACTGCTTGAATTTTATGGATATTATTCAGAGAGGATGAGGGTTGCTGTAAAGGTGGGGATTCTCCGTCCGCTAGCCGTTGGTGACGCTCTGGTCACTGCAGTGTGTTGAAAAGACTCGGTGATGCTTTGCTGCTTGTGGCTCTTGAAAAGCATGTGGCTCCTCGGTTGGCTTAAAGCGCTGATTTAATTTGCGAGGCCAAAAAGCCTTGGAATCCATCCAGTTGGCCCCTTTTTGATATTCCCCAAGGACTTGTCTCAAAGCCACCTTAACCACGCTTTTATTGTGTCGTGCGGTCGTTTGGCCGCGTCCGGCTAACAATGGAGGACGAGGCGGGAGCCCCCCTCTCGTGTCCTCGGAGAACCTTAAGATTGGACGGAAGCTGAATGAAACGTCTCCTGAATCAGCAGCAGCAGCAGCAGATTAAAGGAGCAGATACTGTAAACACAGAGTCCAGGGCTGGTAATCCTTTCTCCTGCGAGGGGCCTTCCGTCCCCCCCTGTAATTAGCAGAGCTGTACAGGAGCAGGTGTTTGGCGGCGCGCTGCGGATCTGACCCTGAGTTTGGAGGTCTCGCCTAGCCCCTTTCTTTCTCTCTTTTCTCTGGGAGTGGCTTTCATGCCTCCCTCCACCGGTGCTGCTGGCTTACAGTTGGACCGTTTGCTTTTGAGCCGTATTGTCTGCGCCTTCGGTGGCGGCCGGCGTGGGCCACGGAGCGCTCGGACACGGCCTGGATTCGCTCATTGATAATTAGGCAAATGGGTCGGTCCAGGTGCGGACCGTGCGGGGACTCTGGACCCCGGACCACTGAAGGGAGCTGGGCGAATAGGAAACCCCTCCTTTTCCCCCCTGCTCCTTTTCTTACCCAAACGGGGACAAGGAGAGGGGGTGCACTCTTTTGTCCCAAAACACACATGGACACAGAAAGACACTAGCCGCATTGGCAGCCGTGAAATAAAATGGAGGTTTAGGAGAGACATTCATAATCCAGTTACCTGGAATATTTATTCCAGTTGATGAAAAGCAAAGCGTTTAGTGATCATATCACAGGGGGCCCGTGTTAATCCCCTCTTTGGGTGCCATCTGTGGGACAGTTTCTACTGTAAGGGGCATTCCATGACTGGCCCTTCGCCTCCAACGGCCCCGGCCCCCAACCCGCGTTACTTTCACAATGAAATCAGACTATTGTAATTGACAGGAAGGCAGAGGAAACGCCCCATTTAACCAGCACTCATGCTGAATCAAATTACACACCGCTGCGTCTGCCTTAGCCCCAGCCTGGGGATTTCTGAGGGCTAGAGCAATGGATCGGGGGGCTGGGGGATTAAAGCTGTTGAATGATGGGAGGGAGTAAGGGAGGAGTATACTTCAAGACAAAAAAAAAAAAAAAAAAAAAAAGAAAGAAAAAAAAGGAGCAAAAAACCCCTGCAGACCGAGCAGCTCTGCTGATCAGCAGGTCTTTGAGCGAGTGTTGAGCTGCTGTCACATGTGGGTCGGCACCGGCGACCCAGCAGGCCTGAATAATTTGGGGGTCTCCTTTTAACAAAACAAATCCAGTCTTCAGGGCCAAAAAGCCCCTTCTCTAAAGGAAAAACAAAATGAAGGCGAAGGAGAAGTGACCGCTGGCATGGTTGCAGCGAGAGCACCGGACTGACATCGAAAGTTCCCAGAAATCTGTGAGGAGGACTGAGTTTTAGCGAAGGAGGAATTGCACAGAGGTCTGGCCGAAGCTTTCAGCGTCACAACGAGGCGGGGGCGACCCCCGCTCTTTGAACTTAGTATTTTTTTGTTTGTTTTATTTCTGCCTTAATGTTTTTTATGGAATATTGCCATTGCTTTGGCTGACAAGGTAGCAACTTTGGCCTTTTGATACAGTACCACTCCCCAATAACCAACTTTGTAAAGAAGTTATTTTTGGAAAAGAAGAATGTGAATCAAACCGCTCGGGTGGGGATTAGGGGGGACTCTGGACATTAGGCTCTTTAAAACACATGACTTAAAGAAAAAAAAAAAGAATAAAGCACCTTATAAAACACGCGCATCTGATTAATACCAAACCGACCGCTGATGGTGAAATCTATCTCACAATCTGAAAGACACGCACATAAGGATTCCCTATCATTTTTTTTCTTGTGTGGTTTGGTGATTCTTGTGCTCAGTAGTGACAATTTGGGAGCTCTCATCATTTTTCCCCTCTTTTCAGTTTTGCACTGGTTTAACAAAGATGTCTTATTGGAGGTTCTCCCGGTTTAGACGCTGTAAGTTAAGGAGTGTTCTTCGTGTGAAGGCACCGTGTTGTAAATATGCTGTGTGTTTCAGCTAGGAAGAGCCAGACGCAGGCCCGCCTAAAGTGAGTTTTTCATTATTTTTTAACAATCTCAAAGTGTCATCGTCGATGTTTTAGAATGAATTTAAAAAACAAGCTAGGAGATAAAATGTTTATATGCGCCCTGTCACCCTTTTGACTATATTAGTATATTAGATAGATCCATACATGTAAGAAATATTATTTACCAAGTATGTCATCCAAATATAGATAAGCAGACACTACTATAAACAGTAAGAATGAATTTTATGAAGCCACTGATGTATCCAGTCTTAAGTAAATAGGCAAATATTTAAGAACTTTTAGCCCCTATAGAAGAAATCAGTTTTTATTTATCAGGAAAGCAATAATAGGAGGATACTGGGAGTCAGCTCTTTGAATAATGTTCTGTTTAGAAACTGACCTTCGTTATTAGCATAATCCCACTTCATTTCTGTCTTTTAGTGACCTGAAAGTGTTGAACAGCTTCAGGGTTAGTTCGGGATTTTAATCATGTTTGTATCAATCATATTCAGGACTTTTATTTTGCTAAAGAGTCCGGCAAGGTTTACAGCTTCTGATGGACTGATGGCATGATGCCGTCGTTTTATCCTTATTTTGCACCGCAATGATTTATTTTTTTCTTTACTTTGAAAGAAAAGGTCAGATTTAACCAAAGAACAGAAGAGAGAGCTAACTTATTACATCGTTTTAACCAATCTAGCATAAAAATCTGCCTTTTTATTTGCAGTTACTGAACTAAGAAGTGATCCTACAGATTGAAAAACTCCCAAAAGTGAAATTAAACACCACTAGCAGACAGAACTGCCCAGAAATCAGGTTATGTTTGAGCCACTAAACGAGGACTTTTGACTAAACTGAAACCAGATTGAGATCAAATCCAAACTTCAGACTCATTATGACGAGTTTTTTAAATATTCTGTATTTAACTTACTCTTAAGTTCACCTGCATGATACTCAAAACTATTACAATAGGTAAGATTTATCAAGAAGAAACTCATAAAAGGATCCAGCAGCCTGATATCTAAAGTGTATAAAAGCTTTAAGACCTTAAAGAGAACATCAGTTTAAAATCATATATTTACTGTGTAGTTTAACTGATTGAAACATAGTTTAACTCCTAAGAATATAAGTTTCATTTGTCCAGCTCACCTGGAGTACGGACTTCCTGCGGAGAAACAGAGGGTGGGACAACTCAGTGATACATTATGTTTGTGTTAGTATTATTTACTATATTGTATTAAGGTTGCTATTATAGTAAAAAGTAGATGTTTTTCTTCTCTTAATATCAAAAAGGTCTTTATGCATTTCTGTAGAAGCCCTTTTAAAGGAGTGATAGGAAATCCTTATTTTTCAATGGATGCACTTAAGCAATTCTACCAACCTGTCAGTCACACATTGAACAAGCAATGCATTTGAATGTAAAAAGAAAAAAAAAAAATGGGGGAAAAATAAACTAATGCACCCTTTTTTATTTTTCACAATTTACAAGTGAGCTTTAAGTTAGTTTTTTTGGAAGGAATTTGCAACAGGTTTTCGACGTAGTCTATATTTGAGTTCTTCCACATGCATTTATAGAAAGTAACTTAAAAATGAATAAAAAAACATATTACAGTTTTTCAGATCTATTTTGCTAACATGGGTTATTATTTCATAGAAAGCAGAGGAAAAAAGTCAGTATCTGGATGTTATTTATGGAAATGAAGCAACGTATTTATGAGTAACCTCAAGACATTTGTTTTTTAATTAAAATGACAAGAAGTTAATATATTTCTAAACACAGGAAAGTCAGTTTCTACTAATAAATAACTAAAGGAGAAGTTTTATTTATGAACGTTATGGACACTTTGCCCACGTGCTTCACAGTGGATGAAGTAGGTGGGAAGGAGTTTCCCCATAGCTGAAATTTTAACTTCATACATGCACTACTGCAACATCAGTGCATTAACAACGAAAGAACTACAGAAAATAATAGATTTTTAGAATTTGGAGATATTTTAGTCACAGAGCATCGATTTTGTGCCTCAACTCTATTTTTTCTTGCATCAGCATTCTTTGTGCAGTGCTGCTTGCTGTAACCCCCGCCCTTCCCAACCCCATGTTACTGACTGAACATTATTACTCATTTCCTCTGTAATCTAAACTCGCTTTTTTCTTATCAAAATGTAAGAAGAAAAACTGCAATGCTTGGAGTGAATGAGGCAGCTGTGACCCTCTCGCCCAGCAGGGCCACACACACACACACACACACACACACACACACACACACACACCACACACACACACACACACCACACACACACACACACACACACCACACACACACACACACACACACACAACTTGTAAACACCTTCATTCACACATTTCTTACATCCACAACTCAGTCTGATCGATCCATGGCAACGGAGCGTGATCGGCTTAAAAAAAAAGCCTTTTTGATCGACTTTTCCTGATGCGTTAATTAGGTGAAGTGCAAGTTGAGGAGGAGCCAGCGCACTGTGTAGATCTGTGTAACTAAATGCAAACACACACACACAAACACTCCAGATTCATTACCGTACTAGTTTGCATGTATATTGTATGTCACTTAGCCAGGAGAAGGGGCGGCGGCACGTTCGCCCCGTTTCTTCGCTGTAGATTATCATAGTTGGAGTCTCTTTAGAAAAGCCGAAGGAGTTTGGAGCCAGACGGAGACCATTTCAGTCCCCCGCACCAATGTCTGACCTCTCACTTAGAAAATGTGTTACGCTGCAAAAAAATAGCTTCCATTTGTACAAGAGACGAAACTTCTTCAGCCCGAAACGGATCAAATGCGTCCCAAACTCAGAGAGCACGGTTTTCCCGCTGCGTGTGAACGGTTGGGGACCGGCATGGCGCTCGCTGGTGAAACTCCGCCCTTTTCCAAAGAGGCCGATGCAGTCTGACAGTTTGTCTTCGGTAGCGTTTCCAATTTTTCCAGCACAGTAGGTGTTTCATACCGGTCTAATAGTGGTTGTAGTGCATTAGTTGTTTGGGGCCGGCAGCAGCCGCGTCCGGTTCTGGTTTCTCTGTGGACAGTGAGGGAGGCGTCGCCGCTGCGGCCCTCTGGGGAGGATCATTGATGGATGGGAAAAAAAAAAATTAAAAAAAAAAAAATATCTGAACTCTGTTACAGTGTGCCATGCCCTCACAAGGCAGGAAATATTGCAGGTTTATTTCTTAGCACATGTTTTTTTGTGAATTACATTTTTGGACATTTTTATTATGATTATTATAATTATTATTGTATCTGCGCCATGTTAGTTCTGGTTCTTTGTTATTTTTTCAAGATTCAAAATGTATTGTAAATGTTTCTAATAAAACAAAAGGAAATGATTTCCAGTTTAAGCAGATTGTGTTTTTTTCCCTGAGAGTTTTGATGGCTAGATTGATCTGTAGATGATGACTTAATATTTAATAATCAGTAATCAGAGGAAAAATATCAGCCTTCAGCACTTTGCAAACATCTTAAATTACACTGGACATTAGACGGTATGATAGTCAATAATGAGCTGGTTGTTTTTAAAACTGGAGACACATAAAAGATGAGCTATAACAAATCTGATTTATTTATTTATACATGTGCAGTCCAAATATACATACAACAAAATAAAGGCTTAAAAATGTCGACCTACACCCCAGTTTAAGACTCGTGCTGATGTGGAAATAAACACCCTGTGTGTCTAACTTGGATTAAATCAAGCCCCTCCCTCCCTCCTCTATTCCACCATCAGACGCTAACAAACGCGGCCCTGGCTCCCGAACACAACCCCCACCGATCGGACAGGAAATAAACGAGTGAAAGTGAGGGCAGACCTCAGGGGGATCCCAGAAGGCAGAGACGTCTTCCAGTTACATACAGCAGAGAGCAGAGCCAGAGAGGAGTAGGTGAGCAGGCAGCGGAGGATTTCATTTACAGTAAAACAAGCCATCACTGTACATCAGAGACCACAGGGGCAGGGCAGGGCTGAGTGGCCTCACTATCTCATCCCCTGAAACCTAATCCATCCATCCATCCATTCATTCATCCGTCCCAGCTAGCGGGCAGCTTGTCCGCGATTTTAAACCACATCTTTCCCCCCGTTGCCGCTGCGCAGCGAGGCTTCAGGGGAGAAAAGGTGAAACGGTCAGGATGGGAGCTGACATGCTCTACAGTTAACCCATCCAGCAGCGGCGGCGGGCGCAGCCATCCCATCCCACTTAGAGTCAACGCTGCGCAGAGGCTGGCGGGCGCATGACTCATCGTCGGAGCACAAAGTGTGTGAAGAGTAAGAGAGGCGCCCAAACAAAGATCAAAAGCACTGAGAGAGAAGCTGCTTGTCACCGACAGGGAAGGATGGAGCCAAACTCCCGATTCCTTCATGGAAAGACTTGTTTTAAACGAAAGAAAACAATCAAAATAAGAGAAAATCCCTTTTTTCTGTGAAGCAGTTAGTGTGGGAAACCCTTTGGCCAAACAAGACAAGCGTTAATAAATATAAAGGAGGACATAATTTTCTAAATATTGCAGAAAACGAAGGGAAACAGCAGTGAGAGAGGACTGCTTTTCAGTCTTCTGGGAGTGGATTTTTACAGCCCACCTTCCCAGGAGTGAGAAACGGAAAGGAAGCCTGCAAAATCCGGCTTTTAAGGAGAGAAACTGCAGAAGAAGGAGAAAAAAGGGCCTGGTAGCATGTTCAGTTTCACATCAGAACCTGAATCCATGGTGATGATGCGGCTTCTTATAAAATCCCAACCCTCCCACATCACATCCTGTCCATCCTTCCTATCTACACAAACCAGCGGACACGTCCCTCTACCCGTCAGCGCCTCCGTCTGTCCCTCCGGCGCTGCGCTGAGACGAAGGAGGAGGTCAGTGGCGAGGTCTCAGTTGTTCTGGCAGCAGGCGCCCTTACTGGACGAGCTCTGGGTGGGCTCCACCGTGATGGGAACCACGTTGGAGGCCGGAGAGAAGTCCGAGTTGCCCTGGCCCGTCATCTGCCTCTGGGACACGATGTGGTAGATGGCTGCGGAGGACAGAGGGCGGTGAGAGACGGGACAGACAGCGGGACATTTTGGGATCAGGACGGTTGTCTCCAGACTCCAGACGGATTCCTCCGTCCTGAACCGGCAACGCTCCGTCATGTGGAAGAATCCTCATTTCAACACGAAGCAGGTCATTAAATACATAAATACGTACAGAGTAATGCAAAAACAGACAGACTTCTTTTAGTTTTTCACCTCAACTTTGATGCAAGGCTGAGCAATAAATCAGTACACATCACGATAGATTCATCATCAATATCCGTAGTCAATACATGTCATTGAATATGCTATATTGTCACCTTCCTAATGGAATGGCAATTTTATTCCAAAGGTGACTTTTCTTGCCTAAATCCAAATTTTGACAAAAAAATAAGTAGCAATTTTTAGTTGTTGCCAAAATCGCATTTTCACACAATGACTAAGACCATTATATGAGGAAGCTGACAATAATCAATATACTTTTACCTTTTTTTGGCTAAATCATCTTTTAGCAAAAGAAAAAAAAGTGGGTGGGAGTGTGATGATTTTTGAAAAAGTAAAATAAATCACTTTATTTAAGGAAAGTGATGATATAGAATATTCACTGAACTTTGAACCCGAACCGCGCAGCATTCGGAGATGTAGGAAAGCATTTGGCTGTTGAACCTTGTAAGTCAGGTTGGTGGCATCAACTAACTCTAGCAACAACCTGCTGAGTAACTTGTCATAACTGCGTAAAAATGAAAAAAAAAAAAAACTGTGGATGAAACCAGTTTTATCCACAGGTCACCAGTTCCGCAGCATCTCAAATATTTAAAACTAATAAACAATTAACGATAGACAATTATTTCATATCGATTGATATAAAATGTTAAAACAAGATAAGATTTTCAGCCCTGTTGTCCAGACCTAATTTGATGTTTTAATGAAAGAAGCACATAAACTTCAACTCAATTTGCTTTATTTTGAAAATAAAAATCTCTAAACTGTTGCATCCATTTGTACTCAACCCCCTTTTCTCTGACACTCCAAATTAAAGTCAAATTGTAAATTTTGTTATATTTCTTTCGACTGTGACAAACGAACCAAACCATTTGAAAAACCTGTTTCGCTCCTCACCTCTGGGGGCGCTGCGGCAAGAACCACTGAAGTAAACGACACAAAAACCTCTAATGACGACACTGAGCGCAACTTCCTTCTTCACCAAATGTAAACTAAAGTCAGATGTTAATGGATGTAGGATTTATCTTGTGCATTTCTTCTTGGTTCCTTTTACCCAGAATGCCCTCTGTTGTAGTCCACTTCCTGTCGCCACTCCGTTTGCATTTAATTGTGGCTTAATTTAATCATAACAAGAAGAAATGCCAAAGAAATCCATTTTATGGATCATCAGCAGTAATGTGCTACTGTGAGAGAAAACCAAACTAACACCATGAAACATGGTGGAGGCAGCATCATGCTGTGGGGAGGATTTTCTTTAAAAGTGACATGAAAGCTAATCAGGTAAGATTCCAAAAGGATGACCCCAACCTGAACTGTGCTGGATGGTTCAGATCAAAGCATTTGTATGTGTTTTGGTGGTCCAGTCAAAGTCCACGCCAAAATTTAACTGTAAATTTCTGAAAGCAATTGGAAATGGATATATTAACACTTTCCCTATCCAGACTCACTGAGCATGTATCATTTTTCTTCCACTCACAGTTGGTCAATTAATCTGATATGTTGCGTTTGTTGTAAAAGAAGCAGCTAAACGCGGCAAAACAACAAACTGAAATCGTCCGATGCCGGTGACCGAGCTGAGAAGAAACTAAAACACTCCCACCAATGGGCTGTCTGTGAACCAACCACTGGACGTCTCATCGTCAGACTAAATGGAAAAGGCCAGAGCAGAATGCTGCACATTAAGACAGTTTGCTTAATTGCTGAAGAGCCGCTGCCCTTTAATCTCGTTAAAAAGCCGGCATCATTTACACAGTAGTTAGTACAGTTTACACTCTTTTTCCCCTACAAAAGTCCTAGCAGGCAGCTTTGCCTGTTTTCCCTGTGTGAGCCGAATGATTAATATATTTTGAAGGGCAACTTTGTTTACAGAGACTTCATAATCCATTTTACTTGTTTTTGGTTTATTTAGTTTGGATATTTAAAATGTCTTCCAGTTTCAGTGTTAAATGAAAATGAATTTATTTATCCTTGAGAGCACTCGTATGAACTTCCATTATTATGACATCTTCATGCTAGTATCATTTCAAAATGCTCCAAAGTTGATTTTAGTCTGCTTAATTTTTTTTTGTAAAATTCTATTAGATTTTTTTCCTTAGGGAAAAATGGCTAAGCTAGCCAAATACGGGTAATTTAAGTTACAGAATGTTATGCACAAACCTGTTTTTGTTTAAATATAAATTGATGAATTTGATGAAGTACGGAACATTATAGAATTGTTTTAAATATTAGCGCTCGGATGAGGTGGATTATTTCACAAAACTGCAACAAAAAAAAATCATTTTTACATCACAAGAGTCACATGATCAACAACTGGATGTTGCTACTGGTGCAAACCAGGAAGAAGACAGGAAGTAGTTTGAGGATGACGACGCGGCATGTTTTCTAATTATTTATAGTTTGAACAAACTTATTCACGAATGATTATGATTATTTTTATCTAATGTAAACACCACAATGTGCAAAATTGTCCTTTTTAAACATTGGTATAATATACACAAAGTTTTCCGCACATTGTAATAGAAACTGAGCTACTATTAGTCAACAATTGTCTGAAAACGACAATATTACTTATCGCAATAATTTCTGGGACAATGTATTGCCCAGCAAAACTTGTTATTTTGACAGGTAGGCTTGTTACCAAGAAATAAATCAATTAATTTTATGATGAATTAAAACAAACTCAATAATTTTCATTTTTTTCTCTATTAAAAACTGGGTGTTAAAGTCTTCAGTCTTGTGCTTTGGCCTTTTTCTGAAAGACAATTTTCTTTACAGAGACTAAATTATTTATTTTATTTGTTGTTTCTGTTATTTTATTTGTTTTAAATATTTGAAATTTTTTCCAGCTGCAGTGTTAAATGTAAATTTTATTGATCTTTGAGATCGTGTTCTTGCATTGTTATTATTTCCATTCTATTACTTGGAAATGGTCTCGAAACAACAATATGATCATTTATTGCAACAATTTCTGGGAAAATGTTATTATCCAGGAAGCCGTGTTGTTGTGACACATCTAGGTTTACCCAGCTTTAGTTGGTTTGAATTGTTCTCCAAGGCTGTGCAGCTCAAACTAACATATTTACATCGCTTAGTTGAACTGAGATTCGTTTGTTGACTCAACAGGAATCTGAAATTATCACCGACTCACTGCTGCATTCAGACACTTCTCCAAAGTTGTCCTGAAATAAAAGTCCGGTGTGAATCGAGGAAACTGTGAGAAGCATGACTCATCGCAGCATGACAGAACGGACAATAAGCCACCAGGACGACCCTCTCCACATCGCTACATGAGCCGTGGCGGCTCTGCGCCTTACTGGCTTGCAAATGCACTGCTTTTCCTGCCTTAATGGGCTAATTAGCAGCGCTAACTTGATGTTGGTTTGAAGTTTTTTTTTGAGAGTTAGAAATAAGAGATATGTCTGTGGTGTGGCCTGTGGCGGAATCACTGCTGGATCCAACATGGAGCTGAAGCAGCATACAAACAGCAGGTGCCACATGCAGACTGATTCAGGCTGGATTCCCCCTTCAGGCCACTCAGAGGTGATTTTGAAGTCACCAGTGTGGCCTTGAACCTCCTGAGGCGTCTGTGCAGAGACGCTTACGTCAGAAAACATGGACAAATCTTTATTTAGCCTCTGATTGGCTGCAGAAATTACTATTTTTTTTTAATTAAAAGGAAGATTCAGGAGGTTTTGCAACAGGATGAACATGAAGGATGGAGGCCAAGACCTGATTCAGTGGAATTTGCTGCCATCTAGTGGCTGAAGTGAGAAATTACATAATGCAACTGCTTAAGAGATGTTTCATCGTTGCTTAATAAACGGTTCTGACGATTCCTTTAATGTTGAATGTTTTTTACTGTTAAAATTTGGTTTGATTTCAGAGCAGGAAGTGGAACTCACCTGTAAGAATTGTCTGAAAAGCCAGCTCAACGTTGGAGGAGTCTAACGCAGACGTCTCCAGGAAAGACAAGCCGTTCTTCTCTGGAGAACACAAACACAGTACGTTACACACATATTAATACTCACTTTAAATTTACCCACAGATTCTGATCTACTGTCCCCACAGGGAACCATCTTGTTCTCCAAAAAACACAACAAACAGTTGTTGAAAGCCATGCAAAACTTTAGCTTTCCTTTATTAACATGAGGTGGATCAGCAGTGCGAGCCAACAGCTGATGAGTCATGCAGGACGTGTTGCTGCCCGGATGCTGAGCTGTTAGTATTCAGTCATTAGACTGTCACAGCAGCAGTCTTCAGTCAGAGGCCTCTTCAGATTTGTTGCGAGGCTGACTGCTACTGGATATCTTTCCTGCCCACAGCATCACCATCCAAAAAAAGATCTAACATGTATCAACAAGAACAAAATGCCGGTGTAGATGGAGGAGGATTGAAAACTGAAACATAAATATTAGGAAATCTGTATAAGTTCAACATCTTTGCAACTAACTGGTTGGATCGTTAGTGTGGATCATGATTGGATGGTATAATGTGTTAAAAATCAAGATACTCCTCATTTTATTTGAAATAATCTGAATAAAATCAGACAGAATGAAGCAGGAGGTTTGTTTCTGCCAACTGGCAGTGCTGCTTTGCATTGACGCTTCCAGGTTGGGATCATTATGTAAACAAGACATAAATTAGGTCAGTGGAATAAAGAAAGAAACAAACATTTCTACAAACAGCCACGTCTGACTCAGAGACGGCTTCTTTTATCCTCAAGGATTCTTTTTATGCTGCTCTGAATCAACAGGATTTGGGCCTTAACTTTCTGGCATTCAGCTCTGCCGAGTCTTTTATCAGCAAAGAAACCAGACAAGCTAAAAAAGAACAGATTTATACAAGTTACACCAATAATCTGCTAAAACATGTTTTACTTTGATGCTTTTGAAGTGAGAATAGTTTGATTCCTCAAAATAACTCTAAAGATGACTCAGACTGCTGCTTTCAGGGAAGACGAGGCCCAAACAGAACCAGGTCAAACTGATACTATTATTTTCAGTATCGGTGATGGAGCCTAATGAGCTGGCAGAATAAAGTCTAATCGGGTTTTAATGAGCTTCTTATCAGGCTAAGCTAATGAGGAGCCAATAGAAGGTTGATGAGGCGGCGAACCTGCGAAGCCTTTGGCCTCGTCGGTGGGCACCGCCCTCAGGTGGCGCAGGTCGCTCTTGTTGCCCACCAACATGATGACGATGTTGCTGTCTGCGTGGTCCTGCAGCTCCTTCAGCCAGCGCTCTGCGTTTTCGTACGTCAGGTGCTTGGCGATGTCGTAGACCAGGAGCGCTCCCACGGCACCACGGTAGTACCTGGGGTCAGAGGGTCACAAGCACGGTCACTTCCTGTCACGCTGCTTGCTTCTGTATTATATTCTGACTTTTCTAGCAAATCTTTGACTTTTCAAACTCAGAAATTTCCTTGTTTTTCTAGAAACTTTTTGAGATGTTTTGGGTGGAAATTTGCCGGTGTACTTTATGGGAACATCTGTTTTTTGGTGTTTCACACAAACACAACGCAGCACCATCCATCTTCTTACATGCAGTTCTGTGTCTGTTTGCATGTCAGAGACAGATGAAGTCTGCAGAGAGCAGAGTGGACTGGATGAGGGAACTCACGCAGAAGTGATGGCTCTGTAGCGCTCCTGTCCAGCCGTGTCCCAGATCTGGGCCTTGATGGTCTTCCCCTCCACCTGGATGCTGCGCGTGGCGAACTCCACCCCGATGGTGCTCTTGCTCTCCAGGTTGAACTCGTTGCGAGTGAAGCGGGACAGCAGGTTACTCTTTCCTACGCCTGAATCGCCGATCAGCACCACTGCAGGGAAAACAGAAGCGTTAACGGACGGTGTTCTGTATTTTTCCGCTTCCTGGATGCTGCAGGTGAAAAAGAAAAAAGCAAAACCAAAAATAACAACCAGATTCAGAGGTTGAGAAACTCAGGAGGAAACTCCTTTCCATAACAACAAGAATGAAACTGATCATGTGATCATGTCTGGCAACACTGCAAACAATAAACAAGGTTATGAACGTTAAATTGCTGCTGTTTTTTTATACATTTAGGTTTTTATCATGCAACAACATGATGGACTTTGAGAGGTAGAGCATCAATGGGGTCAGTCATAGGGAAAAACTAAATTATACCTTTATGTTTTCTAAGAAAATTTATTAATTTATCAGTTTATAAAAAATAGAACATTTAAAGAAAAAGTTAATTTGATCTTTTTAGAGTTGAATCCTTGGACTCAACATAACCCAGTTCTCTGAGACTCACACAACTTTATTTAAATTAAAGATAATTTAATTAAACAACTGCAGGAAGAAACAGAATGTTTCATATAATAATCATCAACCTTTTCTAACCCTTCATGATCTAAAATTGTTCTTATGTGTGACATGATTCACATGTTCCTCACAAACGGCAGAACATGTGTGACCTGAAACATCTAATTATTTCATGAATAAATAATTCTGATAAATGATAGATTCTGGATTAATCACCAGAATTAAAACATTTAAAGTTACGCTAAAAATACTCAGAATTATAAATCAAAATGACAAAGGTGAAAATATAATTATGCATAGAGCTAAAACAATATGTAAATAATTTAATTTAGAAACAAAATGTCAATAAAATAATAAATTTATGCTTTTTCTCATTAGACATTTGCATCCCTTCTCCATCACATTACACTTTATAAGAGTAATGAAGATTTATACATTATCATCAAAATATCACTGGATGAGAAAATCTCATTTTTAATCCATGAAGTCCTGTTAATGTTATGTAAGTTCAGTGTTTAAATTATGACATTTTCCAAAAACCAATATTTTATTGTTCATTTTATTGGTTCATAAGGCTTGAATTAAACAGATCCCATCTCAGAGTCTACGTTTTTACTCTGATCTGGATTGTGATAAATATAAAAACCACACAATAAAAAAATGTAATATCCATATTTGTTTATTTGAGCCATGTGACTGAACGATGGTGCTTTTAAATCTATGTATTTTAGCTGCTTGTTAATAGATTTATAGCATTAATATGTTTCATAAACATTCTGGGTTGAATTTAAATAATAACGATAGTGAAATATTTACTAATAGTTGAGTGACCAAGGATATTTAGTTGCCTGATTAGTTTTCACAGCTTATTATAAACAGTTACTCTGTAATAGACTATAGTACAGGAGAAGGAAGGAAACCAGAAGAGAATTAAAATATAAAACAGATATGGAGAATCTTTAGCATATTGATAAATATTGTCCAATTAAATAATAAATCACAGAGCCAGTTTTGTTTCGTCTCATCGTGTTGCTGTGAGGCGTCAATATCCATCCTGGATATTTGACAGTAAACTGAATCAGGCCAATGTTTCCCCCAGAAAACCTGCGAAGCCCGTGGAAGGAGGCGTCAGGCAATTATCCAGCGACCTGATGTGTTTTTCAGTTCAACAATGTTTAGTTGACTGGAAATTTAAATATATCACTAAGTTATTATGTTTTATTGGAAGACAATTAACAATACCTAAACACCAACTATAAAATTTGAAAAACATATTTTTTGAACTTCAGTTATTTCATCTAAATTAACAAGTCCAAATGTGTTGATCCTTTATCTGTGACTTGTCACTTTATTCACTTGAGTTATCAGTGTGTAGTTCAGTAAAGAGAAAGTGCTTATGCAGATAATAAAAAAATCTATTACAAATAAACTATGCTCAGCCTGGTGGGGAAAGCAAAGCCTGGTGGCCCGCCAGGCTCATGATACACTGAGGGAAATCCTGCAGGCAATATTAAAGACAGCTATTTCCACAGCAGTAAGGTGAGTCAGTATGTCTGAGGACCCATCACCCTGCAGTTGGGAAACAGGAAGTTGGTTTGGGAACGTTGAACCAACTGTCCACCATGTTTCTGCTTCGGTCTGAGTGGAGCTGCTTGTTCATTACTGAGCAACTTTAGTTTAGTTTATGTGGGAGTCATATGATGACAGTAAAACCATAATGTTCTGTTTCATCTCTCACAAAGGACTGTGGGTGGAAGAGAAAAAATCATTACACAACTGTTCCTCGGTCCAATACCACCAGACTGGTAGAGTCATAGCTCTGTTACACACCCAGCCACACACCTATTGTTGAGATCGTTTCTTTTTTTTTAAGCTGAAAGACAGGCCTTTGTCAGTTAATACAATTCTGCAGCCCGGCTGAATGAAAGCGAGTCTGTCTGCTCACTGAGATTAATGGACCGTCTGAAATCCCCTGATAGCACAAATATGGAAAGAAAGAAGGATAGTCATTACGTGTTCGATTTAAGAGGAGAAGTTTATATCCCCCAGCCTCTGAAAAGCAGTAAAAGAGGTTGAGCAGGACGGCTAACGTTCGAGATGCCTTAGTGACTCAGTAAGAGCTCACCCTGCTTGACTCACAAAAGGAGAACAAGGGCAACAATGTGAGCGCTTTCTAGATTCAAGCAAAACTGTGAACTGCAGCCGTTTGCTTATCAGGATCCCTGTACCACAGGTAGAGGTCCAGATTACTTTGGTCACATGAAAACCTGATTGAATCGCTTCTCTGCTTCGAGCCGGAGCGTCTCTGTGGACGCTCACCTGCATGCAGGTATTTCCAGTTTGACGACCTGCTCAACATTTTGACAAAAGGCTGCAAGCGAATCATCTCCAAGTGGCATTGAGGAGCTGTAACTGCTTCTACCATGGCTGCAACGATGGCGGCGCCTCCCCAGGTACTGCACCCTCACATCAGGTGAGGCAACGACTCAGCAGATTAGGCTGAATTACCTGGTGGATTATTGCTTAAACATGACAAATTAAAATCACCAGAAACAACAACAACAAAAAACATGTACTTTTTTGTTTTTATATTCTTTAAAACCATTATTATACTATGAAATAGTGTGATAAATACAATAAGCATTTAAAATCAAGTATTGGAATTCAAAGCATTCCTTTAATCATATCCTATTCAAATCAAATCAAAGCTGTATTTTTGTATTAGTTTAAGTTTTAAAGGATTGCGATCCTGAGCTAAAAAGATTATTATAAAATAAATCCTAGAAAGCTAAAATTATAACATGTTTTGCAGCCTGGATGTGAATTTGTCTGTCAGTCAATTCATACATCCAGGAATTCAGCAAAATCAATCAAACAGGATGGTACTTTTTATTTGATTTTTTTTTTACTGTTTAAAGTCAAATGGTACAACTTTTAAACTTTTACTACGAAACAAACTTGCCCCCCCCCTGAGAGAAGCTCGGGTCATGTGACTGTGACCCCTCACTGAACAACACCGCATCCCCAGGTGACTACGTCATCGCCCTGGAAGATGATAAACTCTGAAGCAAATGGTGCCTAAAGAGACACGTTAGAGTCCCAGGATCTGCCTTGCATGACCCGAGGACCCGCTGGTTTTATTTAATGACGTAAAGCGTTGAGGCTTTAACAGGTGTCCCAGCCTCTGGCTGTCAGGCGAACCGGTTTACGACACGACATCTCCGCGGTGGCATCAGATGACACAGGTGAAACTGACATTTAGCCAGCTAGCTAAAAGCGAAGAAACGACCACTCACCTTTAAAAAGGTAATCATATTCGTCCTCTTTGTGCGTCATAGTTTCTCTGCTTGAAGTCGAACAAACTTCGGGCGTATTTTAGTTACTTCGAAAACGACCGACAAAATCCTCCGTACTTTAGCCCTGCCCCGTTCTCACTCACACCACAGCGACGGAGAAAAATAACCCTAAGAGTACAAGAAAGTGAAGCAGCAGGTTTTAAATGTAATAAAGTGACAATAACATCCAGAAGAGAAGAAACTTCAGGGCTGTCTTCCTCTCCTTCCTACACTTGCCATTACCGAGCCTGCGACGTAACGTCAACACTAAACCCCGCCCTTCACGCTCTCTTAGTGGTCAATGGGGATTTGACAGTTGTTACTTGCCTCGACGTGATTGGTCAGCTGTGCTGTCGCTTGTGAGTCAGCTGCCAGTTGTTAACTTGTATGACATTGCGCAGCAACAGGTAAAGTATGGCAAGTAAAGTTGTCACATAGTAATTAGTAAATCCACAAAATAAACGGAAATGAATATTTAGATTGTTTAGCACTCCCTTGCCGTCTTTATTACAAGTAATATTTCATTCTTGTCGTAACGAACGTTATGGCTAATTATTTCCTATCAAAGTGAGTTGAGTGACAAAAAGTGTACTAAGATGTTGGATCACTGAAATATAATTTTACTCAAGCAGAAGTGGAGTTTAGTCATTGAAAACCCTACTCAAGTATGTGTAACAAAAGAATGAACCACTGAATAACTGTTTGATCATAATGTGCAATTCTCCATATGTTAAAAAGTGTGATAAAAAGTTAATTAATTACATCGTTCCATACATTTCCAATTCTACTTTTTAAAACCATTAAATCTTTGAAATCAATGTATAATGTGGTTATAAAGTTGTAATATTAATACACTGTTTACTCCATTCACTTCAAATAAGGGTTAAATCAGACTTTTTTGTCAACTTAAGTATATTAAACCTTATTTTATTGGAAATCAGCGCTAACTTAGATAGCGCTCATTCCTGATTGATTGGTATCGATGTCATGTTCGATTGAGAAAATAATTTTTATTAGATACTATAATTGCCTGCCATACCGGAACAAGCCTCAGGTGAGCGTGGAAAGCGCGAGACCCAGCTGGCACCCAGCGGGATCGTACATATGATCTGAGTGATACGTGTCACTGCTGCTCGTTGGTCCGGAGAGCATCAACTGAGCTCTGCAGGAGCAGAACAGGTGGAGTTTTACGGCTGATGTTCAACAGGAACAGGATGGTTCTTAAATCAAGATTAAACGTCAAAACAGACAAATAGTATTGCAACAGCTACAGCTACAACAGAGCTGTTCTCCACATTTCCATTTTATTTTAGCATATTTTATCACCGCTTTATTTGTTAATACATGTTTATTATTTTTTGCAATGTCTTTCATAAAACTCATATCATACACTTGTTTTTAAAAGTTTTATTCTGACTTTGTTCACTTCATGTGTTGTCTCTTCAAGAATAAATACTAAATACTTTTTGCTTCTTTAGTTAATTTCTAGCAAATATCTGGAATATTGAGTCAGTAGAGCTTGAAATGGTATTTGGGAATCCAACAGAAACTACATGATCTCATCTACATGTTCAGAAACAATGGCTGCTGATGAAGCATCAGAGTTCACTATTGGCCAACATCAGGCAGAGCCAGCCCAAGGCAAAAGCAAGCCAGGCGGCTGTTAGTTTTTAAGGCCACAAAACCATCAGGGTTCAACTCTGCGCCGGCTCTGATGGCAGGTCTTAAATAAATGACTACTTTCGACAGAAATAAAAATAATAGGTCACCAATGTAACCTGGAGTACAATGAAAAACTTAACAACATTTCAGCACATCTGTTATTTATTAATCTCAGGTTTCACTGCAGAAAATCCCATGAAATCAGAACTAGAAAGCTCAGGATAACTCACATTCAGAGTTTTCAGGCCTAGTTTGTTTATTTATCATCATGTTGCTGATACTGAATCTTTTTGCCCTATAAACGTTGTGACGTACCTTGGGGGCTCAGGTTACATTTTTCAGTTAAACTGATTCCTGGAAATGTCCTGCTGTCATGTTTAGCCAACATAAAGTTGGCAAACTTCTACTTGCTTTTTACTTGAGTCAGAAAAAAGAACCAACTAAATTTGCGTCTGTAGTCGCTCTCTTCTTCTAAAATTTAAGACATTTCTGGTTATAAGACACCAATAATGAATCTACATAAATATTTATTTCTCACCAAAACTGCAGTCAGAGTGATCTGCTGCAGTACATTCTTATCACAGAGGTCAGGACCCAAAACACACATCATCATCATCATCATCATCATCATCATCATCTAGCAGCTGGGAGCTCTTTATCAGTCAGATATCCTCTCATTTAAACTGTACACATGTTTATAAATGCTTCAACTTCCCACCACAGATGACCTCAAAGGTCCGTTTAGAGTTTCATTGTTGACCTTTGATCCAGGATGAAAGCTTGGTGCTGGTTTTATGTGTTAAACCTGTGCAGCTCAGAAACCAGCCGCTTCGCTGAACGGTGAGCCGTTCGCCTTGTCATGTGGAGTCTCAGTCTCTGGCCAGCCTGAGCCCGGCGCTGCAGGCGGCCCCCCTGCGGCCCCTGTGGGCCCCAGAGGGACGTTTGGGCTCAGATGTTCTTGCAGCATGGCTTCTTCTCCTCCTCCTCGCTTTCTGCTCTGGAGCTTTTCAGGGTCACAGCGTTTATGGACCCTCGCACCACTTCTTTGCTGCTCACCTTTTTATGAATCTCTGTGTGTCAAAAATGATATATCTTGAATATTTAAAGCATAGCCAGTTTATTTTTTAAAATCGAGATTCTGTGGAGCACCTGTGAGTAGTCAGTATGTCACAGACAGCACACAGCAGATAGTTTGGTTTCAGTTTGGGGGAAAAGAGAGATGTTCATACAGGAATCGGGAAAATTAACTCAGAAAAAAAACAATTGAACTGGTTCAAATTTTCCTCATTGTTTGGTTGAGAAAATAGTGATTGTGTTAGATTAAGTGTTAGGGGAGGTTTTGTTTTAAAACAAAGGAAATCTGTTCTGAAAGTTATAGTTTTTGTTTTTTAAAGTGATGTAATCGTTTTCTTACATGTAGCACTTTGATGCCAGAAAGTTTGAGGAAAACTAAAGAACTTGTTAGTGTGGAAGTGGAAGGCTGACAGCTAGTCAGACATTTAGCTTTTTTCTGTAATTTTGAACTGTAGAAACTGAAAACATTTAGATAATTATAAAGACCATATTAAACTTCAGGACTTCATCAATAAACATGATCACCATCGACCCCTCATCAGGGCCCTGTCCACATGGGAACATTTAATTTTTTCTACAACAATTTGTCAATTCTGTTTGCATCAATTATTTTTTATGTGAATTTTGAAGTTTGGCATTAGAAAATGTTGATGGAAGCATTGAATTCAAAATAAGTTCCTCAATTTTGCTAAAAAAGTTTCTGTTCCTAAAAATATGACCAATCACATGTGCAAGATGTAATTTTTATAAAAAATATGTTGTTTTTTTCACATATTCATTAGTTATGAGGCTAACTAATGAATATAGTTAGGTAATCTGTGAAAAGATCAAACTCCTCCACATTTTTCTTGAGCTGTTATTACTGTCTGAAGAAATTCACTGCTCACAAGTCGTTCTGACCAAAACAGCCAATCAGAGCCAGGAGGCGGGTCTTAGCGCTGTCAATCATCTCATGTACTCTTACATATGCTAATGGGAAACAACCTGCCAGTGTGGAAAAAGTGTTTATGACAGGCTATGCTAGCTGCAGTGGAGCAGAGAGCAAAATGGATAGAGTGAGCGGGATGAGCAGCACCAAATGAGGGGAATGATTGACAGCACAAAGAGCACTCAGAGAAGGCGGAGCAGCTTGATATTTTTCACAGATTATGTCTTGTACTGTCACAACATAGAGAAAGTTTAAATATATTTACAAAAATTAAACATTGTGTTTTTTAAAAGTTACATACTGCAGCTTTAACAACAACAGAGCTGAATAACAGTTAGTTTGATTTCTATATGAGAAATTATCTTGTTCTGTAAAGCAAGACATCTCTGATCATCATCTACAACAGGTAAGATGATTATGACTAACAACTATTCCAGAGCCCCGAACAGTCTTTACAATCATTCCAGCAGAAGTAACTAAGGTAAGTGATTCAGACACATGACAGTTTGATGTATGTAAAGAGAAAAAAGAAACTAAAACTGACAAATCACCTTCCAGGACTTTGTTGAACGCTTCCACGTTAGTCGACTGCAAGGCCGAGGTTTCCAGGAACAAAACGCCTTTCTTTTCTAGAGGAAAAGATCATCAGAGGATATTTTATGAGATTCAGTCATACACTGCAGAATCTCACGTGTGATCTTTGAATGTCATGACATCATCAAGTTTCCACCTGCAAAGTCTTTGGCCTCCTCAGTGGGAACGGATCTCTCTGACTCCAGGTCAGTCTTGTTGCCCACCAGCATCACCACGATGTGGGGGTCAGCGTGGTCGTACAGCTCCTTCAGCCAGCGCTCCACGCTCTCATAGGTCAGATGCTTGGTGATGTCATAGACCAGCAGGGCTCCGACTGCTCCCCTGTAGTACCTGAGAGGAGGGCAGTCGCATTAGAGACTGTCCTCCTAATGCGACTGCCGGGTTTAAAAGTCAAAGGTCAGAGCTGGAGAAGAAAAGAGGAAGTTGTAGTTGACCTGTTTTTACTTTCAGATCATTTCCACTGTAGTGTGGCTCATAACATGTTGGAGCTTATTTGCATGTCACAGTCTAAACAGGAAGCAGTGTGTTTGCAACCCTGTAAATAGTTGATTTATCTGTGTTGAGGCATAAATGGCAGATTTTGCTTTAAAATGCCAAGCAACCTGAAGCGGCGCAACAACACATGCAGAACATAGACATCAACCAATCACAGCAAGTTTCGCATGTTTTATGACTGCGGCAGCCATTTTGGATTTTGAGGCTGTAATTGTTAAGGTTAAAAACAAATTTAAGAGAAGAATAGTACATCGGACCAATAAAAAAAACATTTTATTCCAATCATGACACAATCAATTGTGACAATATATTATTGGATTTTTCTGATTATGTTGTTTATTGGTATTATTGGTATCTATAAGGAAAGCCTCTTCTGTAATGAGTCAGCCACTGTTTGGTTAATAAGAAAGTTTGAGACACAACAGTTCATAAGATCATTCAACAGGGTGTGTTTACCTGTAAAGACACCCAGTAAAGGTCATGAACTGCTGGAGTTCATGACCTTTACTGAAAGAAAACCTTCTCACCTGGCCAACTCCAGCTAAAAGGCTATTTTAAGCTGCTACTATTCACAGAAACATCAACAAGAATGCGTAAAATGACACGATTGAAAAAGAAAATGTATCTAGTTAAGCAATTACTTGCTTCAAATGTGCCACATTTTCCCCCTCACTTCTCTAACAGATGAGACTATTAGGGATGTTTATTTGATCCTTTACCTGAAAATGACCAATAAATAATACATCACTTTCATTCAGAAACACTTAACAAGGGGAAATATTTATTTCCTTACAATTACAATTCTCCTCTCTTCTCTTCTTTCAGCAGCCTAATTAATTCCAGATTAATGGGTTTTTGCTGGTTGTTGCAGGATAAATGTGAAATTCCATGGGAATGGGAATTTGCATGCTGGAGTGAGTCAGTGAGTAATTACTGCAACATCCAGGCTGACAAAAAAGAGCTAATCCGGCGATGAAGCACATCCTCTGATTCTGACAGGCTCTGTTGTTTAAAACCAGTTTCCTCTGTTAATCCTCGTAGTTTAATTAAAAAAAGAGGGAATCAGTGGTGCCTTCAGAAACAGAGACCCCTGGAGGGTCCAGAGGTTTTCTGCTGAAAGCAGCTGGAGTCTGATCCGTGGGGAGGGCTGGGAGGTTTTTCAGGTAAAGGTTTCCTGCTCTGGCGATCAGGGCGTGTCCCTGCCTGTGTTTTGGCTCAAAGCTGCATCAGCGTAAGACGCTGACGCAAAAGGTTTCTCAACTACCAACAGTGCAAGAAAACAAGCTTTTCATGAACCACATTTTGAAGAAATGCAGTTTGGAAATTCACTTTCTGAACTCCAACCAGCATCACTCAGATCTGATGCAACATCCTGCTGGATCGCGACATCACCACAGTTCTGGACTGATCTATTAATATAGTCTAATATATTTAGAGATGCACCGATCTGATATGATGATCTGTATCTGTCCCGACTTTGAAGAAAAATCTAGATCAGGAATCTGTGCACTGTGTAAACAAAGGTTGTAATTAGAATGTCTTCATATAAGTGTGTTAACAGAAATGGATCATTGTCATGTCAACAGGGCCTAAATATGCTAAAGCACAGTGTCAGATGCTAGGTAACAGCTCTGTGCCTGTGATTACCACTTAATGTTTTGGACGTTTTTGAAACAGTTAATTTTCCAGATACTAAAAACATGAACTCATATTTATAAGCAAAGTCATGCAAACTGAATTATTTATGTTTATTTTATGATTATTCATAATTATGGGATAGAAATTGTAAACTGTGCTCAGACAAACTTCCTCCAAAAATCTGTTGCCTACAGAGGAATTTAGGAATGGCATAAATTACCTAAGAAAATTACCTTATGCTACAAAAAGGCAATTTTTTCCCTGAAAGCACTTTTGCCATCTTTAGAAGCAGCTGAGACCCAAATAGAAGTATAAAACATGTAAAATGTGAATTTGCATATCAGGTCCCTTTAAAAGCCCACCATGTGCCAATACATGCTCATTGGGGTTGGGTGGTACTCACGCTGAAGTGATGGCCCGGTATCGTTCCAGGCCGGCCGTATCCCAGATCTGGGCCTTGATGGAGAAACCGTTGAGCTGCACCGTCCGGGTGCTGAACTCCACGCCGATGGTTGTGCGGCTGTCATGGCTGAACTCGTTTTTTGTGAAGCGGGACAACAGATTGCTCTTTCCAACACCAGATTCTCCAATTAGAACCACTGGAAAAGAGCCAAACAGAGTTTATTTTAATTCAAAGCTAAACCAGCTCTGACTGAAGCTACTGGACCTGGGTGTTACCCTCCACATGTAATTACACCTTAAATCTAGAGTCTTAGCTGTCTGACACTTTCATAAGAGCACCATTAAGAAACAGTGATTGTTTAAACCTCAGCCCACAGAGAAATATTGCAAAACTGAGATAAAGCAACATGATTACTAATTAGGTTTTTGTACAGGCTATAATTTCAAACTAGCCACCAATTTCACAACAAGAATGGAAAACATTTGTCCCTCAGGCTCTCAGGATGCAGTTTGTATATCCCTCCAGGAAGGCTGAGGAAAAATCAGGCAAAGATGAGGATGTGAAACAAAATGAGTCTTTATTTCTGGACTCGTCAAACAGTCAGCATGGGGGTAAGGCAGGTCAGAATCAGTGGAACAAGTTCAGCAGCTACTTCCTTTACTCTGGGCCGCTGGAACCTATCTGCAGGGTAAACAGGCTCTGCACATTGCACTGACTAATGTTTGGCTATCGGTCATAAGAGGCTGATTCAGAAAAAAGAAAACAATCCTAAAGGCTTGGCTTAACTGGTCCAGACTGGAGACGGCAGCAACACATAGATGTGTTAAAGTTAGAGCTTAATATGGGGATGGGTGATGATGACAAACCCAGCTCCGAAAACTGAATGCTTCTTGAACAAGATGAGTTTAGAAAGTATATTAAACGCCTGAAAAAGAGGAAATGGGAAACTGAAAGATAGCTTTAAATTAAATGGATTTCTACCTTAGGATAGCTAACTCTTGGTTTTGTGGTGTGTTATTTATTTATTGTGTTTTGAACCAGCAAACACTGAATTTACCTTCAGGGAAATTATTTGTCATGCATATTTCACCAGAATTTGGATAAAATAAAGCTCAGAAAATCATTAAACAGTGTTAAAGTCAATAATCAAACTGAATAAAATTAGAAGGACAATATTTAACCTGAAGCTTATTTCTGATCTCATCTACTCAGGATTTGCATTTTAAAATAAAAGAGAGTAAACGATTGGTGGTGTCCGTGTGCCCACTGCTTTTTCCCTTTGTTTATTTTAGATTGCTTTATAAAGGTAAATACTTCTGCAATTTTATTTATGTCATATAATTACTCTTTTCTATTTAAATTGGAATGTTGTGTTATATCTAGAATTTGGATCTTGGCTAAATGTGATGCTAAATGCTACACCTGTAGCTAACAGCCAAAGATATCAATTAAATATATTAAATTCAATAAATCCATTAAATGACTTTTTTTTAAACAAATGTCAAATAAAATCTGGGAAACATGACGAAAGACAATATTAACTGACTATAATAAATAAAAACTTGTTAAAAAACAGGCTGTTCTCCTGTTTCATGTTATTATAGCAACAATATAGCAATAATTTTTCATGCTGATGGACAAACAACCAAGTAATGCAGGAAAACACAGGAATCAGAGGAATTCTTCAACAAAAATATGTTGCTTTGTAAACTGGAGCGGAAATTTATTGATGGGCTAAATTAGCACCAGATGCTAATTTAGTCCAAACGTGCAAACTGCTGGGAGTTTACAACCAAACAAATGGGAGGAAGATCTGCCTGCGTCGTTAGACTTTAGAGGTTTAGCTGCCATTTCAATCTGTCGACTCACGCAGAGAAAAATAAGCAGTTAGGAGATTTTAATGAACAAATCGTTGGTGCTCGAACCGGCGGAAGACTAGTGAGCGTAGATCGCCGGGGGAAGATGCTGAGTCCGGCGAAGCTCACTAGTCTTACCCCACCGTCCGAATAATGATGATGGAGCAGAGCCTGGGATGGAGGAGCGCGTAAGGCGCCTGGAGAATGGTCATCGGGCTGAAGGTGGAGATGGGGAGGAGGTGGGCGAAGCACAGCTGACGAGCAGGCAGATCCCCGGAGGCTGGACTTCTTGAATGGACCGGCTTGACGTTGATTGGCTGGGACGCGCAAGGGCACCGATCTTGATTGGCCGCAGCGGGGTGTGACATGTTTGAAGTGGATCAGCTTTGTTTGTAGATCAGCTGTGTTCTGTCTCCCAGCTTGAATTTACGCCTTAGCTCCATTAAATGTAAACTATTGCGGTAATTCAGCACAGAAGTTTAGCTTAGATTTACAGAAGTGGATCTGGACTTTTACGGGTTTTTAGTTTACATAATCTTTCGTTACAGGTTTTTATTTGTCATTGTATTGTGTGTTTTTGCATGCATTTGCCAAGGATCTGTAGCTGCTCTATTTTCACTTAACTCAGATAGAAAATCATATGAATTATTGTTCATCTTTGCAATAGAAAGTTAGCAGTGAGAGTTGATAAAAAAAAGCAGCCTTCAGAATACACAGTAGAAATTTGAGGCAGTAAAACATAAAATATTACCGAATTTGAGAATCAATGGAAAAGATTTTTTTTTTTCAATCAGTGGTTTGTCCAGGAAGGTCTGAGTTTTAGTGAAAGAATATTTTACAGGCTTCTGTTCAAAGCTGATTTAACTGATTTTAAGTTATTGTACAATCTTCTGCTTTAAGTGAACTTTTTTCCTCACTTTTTCTGCTACTGAGTAACTCCTTAAGTAAACAATCCTGCTGGTTTCTATTAAAATGCAGGACAGGCGACCTTGGAGCAGTTTGTCGGTCGGGTTTGTGATCCTGCAGAAACCTGGAAGAACCTGAAATGTTGCAGTGAGGCTCATATTTTTCCTGTCCTTTTTTCATAAAAACAAGAATTATTCCGTAATCATTGTCATCAGTACTGCATATCACTACTTGTTTACTTGTTGGAATCACAGAGTAAAATTAAACTATTTGAAGAACGTTGAGTTTTGAGCTGTTTGCATTCCATACCAACTTGACATGATCTGATTTAACTGATTAGTTTTAATGCTATCTTTGAGTTGAAAAAGCCTGAATCCACTTATTACCAAAAAAGCTGAAAAATGTTGTTTTTTATGACACCATCCTTTGGAACTGCGGTAACTGTGGGTTGGTTTTAGATGGAGACTGGTGATGACATCATTTGCTATTTGACTCTAGGATATTTTGGTTTACAGATGATTTTAAAACAAGCCTACTTCCCCTGCCGTGCTCAACAGTTAATAAAAGTGTTTCTGTTGATGGGCTGCATTTGTTTTTCTCCAAACATGGTGCTTCTCCACGGATCTCATTAGATGTAACTTTGTAACACTAAATGATTATTCTTCAAACTAAGCATACTTCCTTTGTCTTTTTCTAACTGTCCTGTAATGAAAGTTTACATTTAACATATAAACTGAAGCCTGTAGACACTGAAATGAAGCTGGTGTTTGCCTGAGTGTTGTTCTGTGTGTGAATTCATCCTGATGTCTGCTCCTAATAGGAATGACAGCTGCTTTACATGTTTTGCACTTGGGAATAATCATTCCTGCTGCAGAAGGACAGAGACATTGTCCGATAAACCTCCCAGCGTTGAGTTATTGATCAGTTAATCACTACATTTACACTTACACCTGCTCAAAACTCTTGTTTTTCTAGAATTAGAATTAATTTAGTTAAAACAAGTGATTCAGTTGTTGAAAACTCCAACTTATCTTTCAGTGTTGTTTTTTCAGTCGGGCATCTTTGAGCTCCAGGACCTTGAATTACATGTCCTACCTGTTCAGAGTGATTTACGTTTCTGCATAAATACAAGCTAGACAAGCTCTGTCAGCATCTGAAGGGACAGCACATCCCGTATTATTTTGCATTACTAATTTGAGTGCAGCAGAACTTTAACTAGGACGTATTCAGGGACAGTATTGAGCAGATGACGTCACTGCAGTGTAGCGATGCAACTCCCCCACCTGAAGTCAAATTTGACAAAACCAAGGTCTGCAGAAATGATTTTTTTCTTCTTCTAATCAATGATTGGCCGTTTATTCCTCCAATCATTAGGCGTTCTGTTAACATTTAGCACACAGTCCAAGAGAGCAGGAGGTTCAATGATGACGGAGCCTTCCACTGTTCAGGATCTGCAGGGATGAAAAGTAAAAGACAGAAACTCACCTTTAAATACAAAGTTGTAAGCTTCATCTGAGCCCATGTTGTGCCCATCCAGGTTGCCCCTGGTTACAGCCTCAGGTTAAAGGATGTAAGGTGAACCAGCTGCTTCTCGGCGGCTGCTGCGTTATGAAGGCAGGGAACGGGCCGGCCGCATGGAGCTTCCTGCTCTGCCTCAGGTAACAGCCTGCTGTGTTTGAACAGGACGCACTTTGGTGCTTCCAGGTTGTTCCAGGCTGAAAGTAGGCGGCCCCCCCTGGGGAGCGGCAGCAGCGCAACATGCGGGGCAGAGAGGAACTGAGGAGCGGCGAGGCGCCCCTGCTGGAGGAAGCAGGAGGCGCCTCTGACTCACAGGAAACTTTAGTCAAATGGGTCAAAAAGGCCAAGAAAGTAACAGCAATAACAATCCAAAACTAAAAAAAGAAAGGAAAATAGTGCTTTTACAAAATGCACCATACTGAAAATCCAAATCATATAAAATCATATATGTGTGCTGTAGTAAAAGACAGTTTTCCTTTTATTGGGCTCAACTAGACAAATTTATTATCATACGATGGCGAATTAGGGCAATTGTAAATAGAAAGTAAAAAAGAGAACATTTCCACCAAGAACCCAGAAATTATGAGATTAATCTCATAAATTTGGGGAAAAAAAATCAGTTTCAAAAGTCAAAAATTTACCTCCTAAATTAACATTTTGACAATCTGACGTTTCTGATCTTGAAGTAAAAGATTTGCCAGAAAAAAGAAATCAAACTTTTATATTAAATTAGTTTTTTTTCTTTCATTTACATTAATACTAGAATAAAATCATAATATTGCAAAAAGTTGTGATATGAGAATAAAAAATATTACTAAAAAAAACTCAATAAGAGAATAAAGTCATATCAAAGTGAGAATAAAGTTGAAATTTTAAAAAAATTCAATATTAAATAAAGTCAATGAATATGGCTCAATTAAAATTAGATGGAATATTAAGTGATTTCAAGTAAAAAAAAATAAATGGGGAAAAATACAAATACAAAAAATGTAAATTAAAAGGAATAAAACCAATTGCAACAACCTATTTTAGTAGTTCAGGCACTAACTATACCTTAATATTTACTATGATGTGTTAACTTCAAATCTGTCTTGATTTTTCTTCAGAATATTTGACTTATTCTACAAAAAAACATCCACAAATAGACAAATTTACCACAACCGGTAGTTTCTCAGGCTTAATAAACCTTTTAAAGTGAATGTTTCAGCTCTACAACAAAATGGCTCACCTCAGATTTTTGCAGCTGCTCATCGTTGATTAAAAATAAAAACAAGGTTTTCTGGCTTAGAATCTTCTTTATTCAACAATTCTGAACAAAAACAGGTAAATATTCTTTGCTACATTTTTCAGACAAAGACAAAAAAATCCCACAAATCTTCACCACAATGTATTTGCAAGAGTGTAGAAAAGGCTGCAGTTCTGCTTTAAACAGCAAAGCTGACAGAAAACTGGATCTTTGTAGTCGGTCAACAAATGACTTCTTCCTGAAATCTAAACTGGTAAATCATAATAAAAAAACACCAAGCAGGCAGAGAGCGGCGCTCCGCCGCCATGTTGGGCCGTATGTTCAGTCGGTGAGCGACACGGATCAGGTGACCTTCTGTCAGACTCCAGGAAGAAAAGGAAAGGTGAGACGCAACAAAACTACGATGCTGCCACCTGGGTTAATGGTTCCTCCAGATACTGCACCAACGCCTCTGCCTGTAAACACACACACACACACACACACACACACACACACACACACACACACACACACACACACACACACACACACACACACACACACACACACACACTGCAGTTAACAGGCTCTGACTCCAGCTGGGCAGCAAACCTGCAGACTGTCAGGCTGGAAAACACGAGTAATCTCTACAAGAAGTCGCTCATAAAATTCATTTAACAGAATAATAACTCTTAACATTTACTGACACGTCTATAAATGTAACATTGATCACTTCCAACTTCCTGGATTAGGGTCAGGCTAAGAATAAGCGGAAAATATATACTTACAATATTACTAGAATAAAGTGGCAATATGAAAATAATATTAAATTTATGAGAACATAGTTGTAATATTAGTAGAATATAAGAATAAAGTGATAATAGTACCTGATTAAATTCCTATTAAATAGAGAATTAATTTGTAAAAATATGAGATTTAAGTGGTAATAAGAGAATAAGAATGCAATACAAGAATAGAATAAAGTTTAATATTACCAGAATAAAGTCAAAGTAATATGAGCATAAGTGATCATTTTCTGAGAATTGACCCCAATATAAAAACGAGTAAAATATCCAGGTGATCAGGATACATGTAAACTTGAGAAAACTTAACACATTGTAGTTCATTTTTAAAGGAAATGCAGAATTACTTATAGTTTCTAAAACTAATTCTGCTTCAGGATGAACTTTTGCTTCATCCTGAATATGTGCAGTCTTACCTTGGCTTTAAGCATCCCGAAGCCCACCGTCTCCTTGGCGTACATACACAGCAGCAGGTTGGCGACACGCGTGATGGCCACCCTTCCTTCCTGAGGCACACGGACACAGAAAAAAACAGCTTAAATCTATCATCCTCACTTTTTCCCTTCACATCCCAGTTGTGTTTCTCACCATGCAGTCCATGAGGATGAATTTCAGCTTGTCTTCATTAAAGGCTTGATGGCCGTTCTTGTCGTAGGCGGCCCAGATGTTGCTGGCGATGGCCGCCGTGACGCGGGCGTCGGTGTCTCCATAACCGGAGTAAGCCAGAAGAGAACCCTCGTTGTTGAGTAAACTGTGGGAAAGCGGAGACATTTAAGTTTTAATTGCATTCTATGAGGTAAAAACAAGTGATAATTTATTTTAACATATAATAGTGTGCATGTTGCCAAGATTTGTGATATAGTGATTATTTTAGTAATTACTCGGACCGTTAGCTGGATACAAATTGGCACATTCTGTAGATTTTCATTTAACACACTATAAGATACATTTCAAACAATGCAAATATTAGTTACATTCATTCTTCTAAATAATACTTTGTTGCCTAAAATGCAGTAAACTCATTTAATGAACGCTTGATGACTGGCAACAAAGAATGCATTTACACAAAATACAAAAAACATACATTCAATAGGTATAAAGTGATTATATTAAATAACTACGTATTAAATTACAGTACTTCGACTTATTCATAATCTAACAGTCAAATTGTAGCATGAATGTCATTGTAAAGTAAAGACACGATGCTGCAGATTTATAATTTTCTTATGATTTCGAAAGTCCTTCGTCAAAGAGAAAGGCCATAATCTAGTCCCACAGTAAACAAACAGGCCATAGAGGTTAAAAACAAACCGCCCTGGTTGTGCTGCAAACCCGTGTGAAGCCAGTTAGCTTGATGCTAGCTCCGTACTCACAGAGTGCTCTGGACGCCGTTGGTGTTCGCCTGGCTCAGCACCTGCGTCAAAGCTTTCGGCCGCAACATTTCAGTCTCCTAAACTCCTAATAAAACCAGTTTTATTAAAAATACTCGGCAGATTCTAAACAAAAACCCTTAAAGAGTCACAAACAGAGCGCAAGACACAGTCAAGTCAGCTGATTGGACTGTCATCTCGCGCTTCCTGTTTCTCTCCCAATGCAACCTGGGTAATTGAGTCTTTTCTAAAACCAAAGCCGGAAAACAGTAAAGGAGCGGCCTCCTTTCTGTTTCTACTGATTTTAAGGGTTTATTGTGCAGACTTTCTTACTAAAATGTTTTTCTATTTTAAAATAAACCCCAATAAAGACATAAAAATTATGTTAATGTTATTTTCATGATTATTATTTTGTGTTGACTTTATAAAAAGCATAATGTGCACAAGAGATACACGATTATCTGCAAGTCTTTGAGTTCGGTTTGTTTTCTGGACCTCACAGCGAATAACTTACGAACAGATATTAAATAGTTTTGCAGATGCTTGGAGGTCATAAGTTTTGATAACAAACTTTAAAAAAACCCCAGCTGAAACTCTTGAGTTGCTTTAAATCAAGACTAACACCCCCCCTGTTTAGACTTGCTTTTGGACTATAATAAATTAAACATTGACCAACATATTTGATGTGAATGCCTTTAGTGATAGTACTCATCAAATTAAGAAGAGTATTTTCACATTGTTGGCCTTAAAAACATCTTGTTTCTGCTTTCTGCTTACTCTGGATGTCATGTTTTATAACAGGCTTATTTATTAGCTCAGTGTATTTCTCCACTTCCTTATGGTTTCCCAGTGGGAGGAGGAGATAACAGGTTGGTAACATTGACCTGACACTCCTGAGCCAACTGTTTTCCACGTCGCTTCAACCCAACCATCACTGTTTTCCTTTGTAAAAGAAGACCAGGCTGTTCTTTTCCTTTTTGGATTTCTGCTGTTGAACTGGATCTAAGTGGTGAGTCTCTGTGGATTAAGTCTGCCACAAAAGAAATTAGTTTAAGTATACTTTTTCGTCAAACTATAAAACAAAATAAATGAAAGTATATCATAACCATGTAGAAAGCAAATTGTGTGTCTCTTTTTGTTTGACTAGTGTGAGGCCTGACTCACCGATACACAAATACAAGAAAAATCAGCTGCCTTGGACAGAAAAATAATATTCTGGTTCATGTAAACGTGATATAGCCGAAGGTTAAGAAGAGCTTGTTTGGCCAAATATTGACCGGATCATGTTGCTGTAAAACTACCATGAACCCCTCAGTATGCAGGAGTATTCTACTGTTATAGATGCTGGATCCATTTAAAGGAAATATCCCAAACAAGGAAGCAAATGACTGAAAAACATAAAATCAAGATGTTGCAATGGCCCAGTCAAAGTCCAGATCTCAGTCTGAGTAAATGCTGGAGTGAAAGCTGAAGCCTGCAGTTATTTACAGACAAAAAGTGTTGGTTCCTTTCTGTCAAATAAAATATTATTTGCTCACCACTTGATATTTCAGACCTTTGTCCCAAGGAGTGAAATTTGTTCCTTTGAGCGATCTTTGTTGTGAAAAAACTTTTCCTGGAAGGAGCTCCTCCTCTGAGTTGCAGTTTCTAAAATTAAATGAAATTTAAAAAAAAAAAAATTATTTAACTTTTATTTAACCAAATGAGTTATCAGGAACAAATTCGTACTTACAATAACAACACTTTATGGTAAACTGCAAACATTAGCAAAAAAACTTTACAGATACAAAGGCATGGAATAAAATTAACATTAAATTTTAAAATGAAACACATGCAAGTTTCAGACAGCATCTTCTTTAAAATACCTGTACCCACTCAGCTCCTTCAGACTAGTCAGCAGCAATTAGCAAACACCTGGTGGAACTCGTTATAGGAGCTGCTTCTCAGTGCAACTCTGAAAAATGTTAATAGAGGAGCCATGTTGAGTTGACTTCCTGAGGGCGGAGTTTCAGAAAGAGCAGGAGGTTTTAAAGAGACAGAAGCCCAATTTCAAGGAGTTAAATTACAAAGTCAAGTTCTTTTTAGTCATATTTTAATACATATAGTATTTTTATGAGCGGTGAAGGCAACGTAATTGTGCTATAAAAGTGCCTAGGAATTACGTAACACTGGCTCTTTAAGTATGAAACATTCTTAGAAACATTTCATTTTGTTTCTCAAATTATAGTTTGGAGACATCATCACCAAACTCTTCAGTCCTCTTTCTGTAACTCTGGTTTGCTTCTTCAGCCATCAGGGAAGATGTCTGTGACGATGGCGAGAAATGACGGGGTAACGGTTTTTACGGTGCAGTCCGACCGCAGAGCCGCTGGCCTCCAGTGTGTCAGATCCTGAAGAGCCTCTGCTACAGTCCGCTGTGCTGCTCTCTGTCTCCCCATGTGAGGAAGATCCAGGGAACGTCCTCCTCAGTCCTCGGCGTGAGTTTCAGCTTCAGGTTCTGGTTGAGCTGTTGCTTTGCATTAGTTGAAGCAGAAAACACCAGTCCCCTCTGTGCTTCATCCTCCACAGGCCATGCAGATAATGATCGGACTGCTCAATCTGGGCTTAGGCGGAACACTGCGCAGCAGTCCAGACACCTGGTTCCTGAATTCTTCTGAATTTCCCTACTGGTTGGGAGCGCTGGTGAGCAACCTGCTGCCGGGTTAATCATAAAGTGTTAAAGCAGAAGAGCAAAGTCACAGATGTTAATTTGACATCACTGGTAAAGTCAACGTCTTTCACTTTATTGCTGATTTGATTGCATATCATTATGAGGAAGTACAGAGTTTACAACAGGGTGTGATTCAGCGCTAGCTGATAGAAACTCTGTGAGCAAAACTTCGTCAAATAATGTCGAGAAAACACAATTCTGCGATTGCAGTGTGTCCATTAAATAAGAAATGCAATAAGAATCAAATGTAAATAGGTCTTTTCATGCGATAAACTTATTAAAACACATGCCACGCCTTGATCCTGTCAGCTTCTTCTTTATGGTCTGCACCAGTGGCAGGACTCGGATGTTGGTCACAGTTTTATGGTCAGCAGAAGTTGTGTTTCAACTGAATTGCACAATTTGACATTTTGAAAATAAATTCACTGAATGGAAACACCAAATTGCCAGCTTGTTCTCTGATAAGTTTTGGCACTAGTATAAAGTTTTTTTTTATGTAAACATTGTTTTCATGTCACACAAGTCACATGATCAACAGCCAGATGTTTTCACTTGTGCAAACCACGAAGATGAAGACGACAGGAAATGGTCAGATGATGATAACATGGCATGTTTTTTAATAACTTAATATTTTTGAAATTTCAATTTGCACAATGCTATGGTCAGTGGAAATGCTGCTGTTATGCATAAGAGCTGCAACATTTGGAAAAATATGCATTTGAGATGCAGTTCTTGAATGTTATGATGCAGATGTCAGCGTTACTCCCTTTGAAATTCAGGATGTGGTTCCTAAATTAAAGGTTTATCTAAAAAAGAGAATATTGTGAAGCAAACTCAAGGAAATTGCTCTTTGTTGATAAAAATGACCTTTATTGTGTTTGGTTTCTTCTTTTTGTAGTTCATCACTTTTGGAGTGATGTGCGTTTTATCTGAGAAGTTCCCAAGCCTGTGCCTGGTGAGTCGTTCAAACTTTATAAAACTGACAGGAAATCTACACTGAAAACTCAGAGGGAACTTGTTTAATCTGAGGAAGTTGTTGTTGATAACATAAAATAGACAAAAGTGTTGCAAATATTGCAGTAACATTAATAATGTTCCTTCGTTTAGTTATTTTAATATTCAGACTGTTTTATAGAAAATGTTTTAGTTATAGTTAAGGACTGCACAGATGGACACTAGGTGGTGCTAGAGAGCCTGCCAAGTTTCCTTTGGAGGAAAAGCACCTTTTGAAATATGTATTTTTTTTATTTGTGGATCAAAATAAAATTTTTCTAGTTGTAGTTTTTCTGTTTTATGACATCATAGTGGCAGAGGTCAGTGAGTTCCTGGCAGCAGGAGCTGAGTTGGATGTTTGTTTTTCATGAGAAAATGGAAAAATTGAGAAAAATTGAGAAATCAAAATGTGCAAAAATAATGTTTTTATTTTATAACCTGTAATTTTATTGTCGTTTGTTTTATTTTTGGTGGACGTATGTCCACCAAAAATATGAGTAAAATAAACTTTCCAAACTTGTAGATGCTTATGTAATGTTTTTTCAAAAATTGGTGAAAAAAAAACAGTGGTTAGTTTTTTTTAAAGAAGTCATAGCTGTTTTATATTGATATATTTTATTCAAATTCGTGAAACTTATCAATGTTTTAAATGAAAACTTTCGTTTGAGTCGTAATCTTGTGATGCAGGTCATCCTGAACGTGATCCTGAACCTGGTCGGAGTTGGTTTCGCCATAGCAGCCATCGTGCTCTACAGCATCTACATAGCACACCTTCCTATGTGGTGGTGGTGGAATTGCTCCGACTCCAGATCCAACTACTTCCCTACTCCACCTTCACAGAGTGAAACTGAATTCTTTAGCCAGATGTGTCTCGAAGGCAGTTTGTTGTCTAAGGTGAGAAAATGCATGTTTTCCAATGTCACCAGGAAGGTTAAATATGGCTGCATTTCAATTACAAATGTGTGCAAATCTTTGTTCATTTTCTGCTAATGTTGAAAAAAAACAACACAATTCTGCAGTTATGGTACTTATATTAAATGAGAAATTAAAATACACATAACAAGTTTGTTGAGGCGAAAACAAGAATCGGGATGTTGGCGCCAGGGATGTTGGTTTTACAAGACAAATCAATTTTGATGAGGCTGAAAAAGCCGTCCTAGCAAAAAACCTTTTATCAAAAAAATTTGTTTTCCTAAATCGACTTGTTTGCATTAAGTGAGTTTAATTTGTATTTCCGTTGCCAAATTTAATATTTCTAAAGTAAATTTGCTATGGAATCGTGGCGATTTTGAACAATTCTCATTTTTCCATTAAAATGCAAATTGGAAAAACTTTTTTGAGTCACACGAGTCACATGATCACTTCTGGTACCAACCACAAAGAAGACAATGACAGGAAGTAGTTGGAGGACGAAAGGGAAAGGGAAGCGCCGCATGTTTTTAATAATTTATTGGTGAACAGATTTATTCACATGGTTTTAATTTTGTTTCTTATTTAATAGAAATTCTGCAATTGCAAAATTGTGTTTGTTTGACATTGGCAAAATATCGACATTCGTAATGAAAACGCAGATAATATCAGGCTGACACTAACAGGCTGTCAGGATAACTTATTGGTGACCAATTACTGAAACTACTTGACATATTTAGGTGCTTTTGGAAACAAATATCCATAAAGCAGCAGTCCACTCAACAACACAAAGTCGAGAATGTTTTTGTGATCCGATCAGGTGCTGCTGATAGGAATGAATGTTGTGCTGATCGTCCTGTCCATCATGGAGCTCTGCGTCGTCATCAGCACCGTCGTCCTCGGCATCAAGACCCTGAGGAACTCAGTGCAGGAGCAAAACACGGTAAATCCACACAAACTAAACCAGTCAGTTACTTTACAGGTAAACAAGAAGAAAACAGGCTGACTGGTTTCTGCTGCAACCAGCAGCTACGTCTATGTTTGAGATGTGAAGCTAAAAGATGAACTGGAAGAAAACAGAAGCGAATCGGATCAGGATTTCCTCTCTGTGTGTTTGATTTCTTTATATTGAGACATTTTTTTCTCTGCTGTTTTTCATCAGGATGCTGAAAACACCAAACCTCTGATGGGGCAGTCTCCTCTGATTCCACAGCCTAATGACCTCTGCTCCTTTCAACAAACACTTAAAGTTTTACTTTTAAACTTTAAGTGTTAAAAGTAAAAGCTGATGTTTTTCTTTTCTTTATTACTTCGCTGTTGCATTTGTATAACATAAAAAAACAGTGATACATTTTGGTCCTTCTTGTTGACAGAACCTCATTATATTTCTTTATTTCTCTGCCTATTTGTGAAGTAGCATTCATTTAGGGAAGCATTCCTCTAAGGAAGTGCAGATATCATGACACTGATTACCTGCCCTGCACAGTTAATCATTTGCTGAAGTCAAATAAATCTGCTGAGATGGAGTTTTTGTCATGATCTTTCTGTCTATGCTATCCTGTTTTTTTAGTCAAACTCTTTAAAACACTGCATGTACTGTAAAATAAAGATTCATGTACCTCAATTTGCATAAATGTTTATTTTTAGATTTACATATTTGTGTGGGTTTAATGCATAAACATCTCCAGATGATTCTAATTTTGAAAAATAGTTTTTATTGAACATAAACCATGTTTAAAAATGAATAAATGATAAAAAGAGACATTAAAATAGCTTTCGTTGTTTCTTTGTCAGGAATCTGAAAATCATACAAGATTTTCAGAATATGTTAATTTTGCAATCTTTCTAATATTCACCTTTTTTTTGAAATATTGCACATGTGAAAGCAAAGTGAACTCCAGGAGGATGAATACTGAGTGATGAAAAAATGTGAAAACGTTCATCAGGACACCTGAGGAGGTTTGTTGAGCAGATGAAATCAGTGCTGGTCCAATTTACTAGCTGGGTTGATGTTTCTTCATGGGAGTGAACAGTGATAGAACAAAAGAATGAAAGAAAATGGAGCAATATTTCATTATTTAATGTATTAAATGAACCAAAGAGTCACTTTGGACTCCAGAGCTTCTCATTTCAGAGCCCTGATCCAGAAAATATAAAAACTGTGACATTATCTCAATGCAGCTGCAGCTAAAAGTGCAGCACTTTAATTTTTAATCCATTGTTAAAGTTAAACTGTGAAGGAAAAAAGATGGCTGCATTAAGCCAGACGTTCTCCAACCAGATCGATCCACTTTTCTGTCAGTTTTTGTCAAAAACACAATGAATAAATCAGAAACCTAAGTAATGAGCTACATTTGATAATTTACTGTCAATCAATAATAGAAAGTTGAGAGTTATTATCTACTGTACTGTGTTACTATTTCTGGCACCGAGGTTTGGATTGTTTGCGGCACTGCCTGCTGATGCATCGATGGTTTCAAGCACCAGGACTGATGAGAAGGATTTCCTTCAAGTCTTCTGTAGAAACATTGTCAACCTGCTGACACAGAAACATTCACAATGAATACTAATACTGGTAAAGTTAGGGATTTACCTCTTACAACACAACTGATTAATAAATGCAACTTCTCTGAAGTCCATCTTTTAATAATGGTCCAGAAGAACAAATCAAATCATTTGGTACTTGGAAGTTTAAAAATGCATCAATCAACAAACAGTTTAAAGTTTGTCTTTCTACAAACAGAATGATTATTTAAAGAAAGAATATTTCAGACGAAATTATTCTACACTCAAATGTGAGTCTAGCAACGTGGCTTTTACATCTTTGAAAAGCAGAAGTGGAGCCTCCTGCCCACCCAGCAAGTGGTTTCTGGATGGTGAGTCAGCATCTAAACATTTGTCTTTTCCAGTAGCCATTGGACAGCAAATACGGCGGTAAAGCCAGCTGACCAAACTGCTGGAGCTCAGCTGCAATTGCTAGATGACGGTGTGGGTTTCCAGTTTACTGTAATAATGCAGAGCCTATTGATTTGTGAGGTTACGTTCCAGAGGTTTTAGAAACTGCAAACACTTGAACTTATTGCCAAAAATGGTAAGATGTTTTATTTTTAAGTGCTTAGGCTTGAGACTCATAAAATGTTCAAAATGTGAGTTTTGCATAATTCATTACCTCTTCCTCCTTCACCTCACCAGACAGGAACCCGATGCCAAGAGCAGCAAACGAAATACTGACAACCAACAGCAGAACAGCCAGGAGAATCAAGGTTCTGTCCAGAGATGTCAGTAGGTTCTGAGAACGAGAACAGACAAAGAAAACTGATTCTTTTCATCAGGACTTATAGCTGAATCGCTGCGCTCCGCCGTTTACGCCTGGACCTGCTCACCTGATCGAAGGCGGCCATGTTTCTGCAGCTGTCGTCGTGGCGACCGGGGTCAGAACCGGGGCGATCGCAAACCCAGAGCAGAGAGGAGTTGTTCAGGTCGATGGCGAACATCACGATGCCAGTGATGGAGAAGATCGCACCAACAATGTTCAGGAACACAGTGAAGCCCACCTGGGAAGACCATCACTTTATATCTGTAATACAGTCTGAGATATAAACTACATACATAGATATATGTATATTTTATATATTTTATTGGTATCTCCTCATGTTGGAATACTTTAAAAGAAAAGGGTGCTCTTCTGACCAGCAGGCAAATCCAAATGATTTTAATCCTTCTTTTCATAGACTTCAAAGAAATCTCTATATTATTCTGCACAAGCTTTTTTGGAAAGTTTTTCCTCTTAAAGGGAAATTTTCCTGATCACTGTCACACATTGATCCCAATAAGAGGCATTGCTTAAACTTACTTTTATCAAATGTAAATAAATGGTTCAGTGTTTGGAAGTCTCTCTATAAGACTCTGTGAAGGTGATATTATCGGTTTTTTAACTAATGACGGTTTCACTCACCAAGCAGGAGGAAGGAAACCGACCCGCTAAAACCGTCATGATTCCCGTTACGATAAACTGACAAGAAACAAAGTTCAAAACTTCAGTAACAAGAAATTACAAACACAACATGAAACCCAGAAAATTCTGAAAACTTCAACGACGGCAAATTTATGCCAAAAAACTTAAACATTTTGATATTAATCTAAACTATTTTCTGAAACAACAACAAAGTTTGAAAAGGCACAAATGTGCAAATAAATACTTAAAATGTTGAAGAGTAATCTCAGACTTTCCCAAAAAAGAAACAAAGAACATTTCTGAGTTTAAAAAGTTGAACATTTCCATGTAGAACATTTTTTACTTTTTCAAGTTTCCAAAGCCAAACATGTTCAACGTTAAACTCTGCATAACTCTGAATGAATCAGACATTTCTGCATTTTTCTGGCAGTAATTTATTCCTTTCTCCTGTCTACATTGGCCCTCCATGCCATCATATGCTGACTGCTTAAACATGGCAGGAAATAAATAACCGAGCCAAAATAAGCAAAAAGAGAGATCCTTTCAGATAATTAAGGCTTGTTTTTGGAAATATAAAGATGCATTTCACAGTGTTTTGGTGGAGAGTTAAGCTCAACTGATAAATAAAAATAAAAATGTGCTACATACATCCCCTGGAAAGAGAGAAAGAAAGAAAACTATAAACAGTTTGTTACCACAGCGCCCAACCAGTAAGCAGCTCCCAGGCTGGTGAAATCCCCCAGACGAGTGCTGGTTCTTCCCGGTCCAAGGCCGATATTAAGCACACCCACCATGATCTGAACAGTCTGCAAAAGAAATAAAACCCATGATCCCTGCATTGAGGTGAGATATTTCCCCCGGCTCCTCTCACCCCGGCGGCTGCAGCAGGCAGCCCCAGGTCTGCACTCCCAGTTTCTTCAGGCAGCAGCAGCAGAGCGCCTTCAGGATCCGACACGGTGATGGGAACATGTTCCCACACCGTCTGGATTCTTCTTCTTCTGGATTAAAATCAGCAGAGATCTGGACTCACAGCTGCAGCGTGAGGTGGAAACGATTCTGCAAAGGAATGTTTTAATCTAAAGAGAGCAAACTGAGTCACTTGTTTGCATCAACAGGCCTATCAAATGCAAACATGAATGAACAGTCATGGCTATTCTCTGATACTACAAGGTAGAAAAGTTAAACTGATTTCTTAACCTTTCTTTTATACATAAAAACCCATTTGTTTCTCTCTTTGCGTTTTTCTCCCTTCACACATTTTAAAATCTACAAAAGTTAAAACTTTCCTGAGAGATTGTGACTTTGTTAAAAGATAAAAAAAGCTATATAGCTGGAAAGATAAAAAGGATTTTGTCAAATTAAAAGAAGCTGCACAGTTAATCAAACCCCAGGCATCGATCTGATGCAACATTTGATTGGATGTCATATTTTAAGTGTCATGCTAATGGTGACCAATCCCAATGTGAAGTTTAGGGACAGAAATGCTAAAGTTCAGTGATAAAAAAGAAAAGAGTCAAGAGAATGTAGATTAACTGATTTCTATTTATTGGAAGGAAACGTTTTACTTTTACTCGAGTAATAAAGGAGGTCTGGTGTTTGGAAAATTCCTCATGATAACATCTGAGCTGCTCTAAATGAATTCACTGGAGAGATTAAATCATTTTGTAAAAAGTAACAACATTTCAAACACTGAGGTTTGGTGCCTTTATTTCTTCATAGACTTAAAACAGCAGAAATTTATATTTTACAATCGAAAAGCCTCCAAAAGACAGAGATGGAGAAAAAATGTTAAATCTCTTAGCAAAATTAGTTATAAAGCAGTTTTTTACTGTCTTTGTGTCTCTGAAATTAGGACTTATTTCTCCCAGTTACATATTTTTTGTGAACCTAGAAGCCAGACTGATTGAGAGTCTTAATCCAGCTGAGATGTTAAAGCAGAGCTGATATGTATTTTATGTTCGGATAAATCAAATAAAACCCTAAAATTAAACAAATAACACAAGAAATTCAAAAAAGTAAATTTAACAGCAGCTGAGCTCACAGAAATATTAATGATAATTTGAATATCTGTTATTATTCCTGTGAGCTCAGCTGATAAAAATAATATATTATTAAACTCATTTTGTTTTTGGGCCATAAAAAATCTGAATGTTCTTAAAGGGCCGGCGGTGCCAGAATATATCAATAAAACCAATTGAACTGTCAAAATGTCAATAAATATCTGTTCCTCCAGGATTTTGATTGTTTTAGGGTTTTTTTTGCATCAAAATTATAGATTTTGTTGTGCCAATTTGGAAGTGAAAGAAGCGTGTATAATATTTGCACTAATATATGACCTTAAATGTGACTTTTTAATACTCGCCGTATCGATCGTGGACAGTAGCTTGACATCAAGTGAAACTGAGGCAGCAGTCACTGAAACTCAATGTTTGTGATCAATTTGAGAAAACAAAGTGGAGATTTATAGACTTTGTGTGAATTTTGCAGATTTGTAAAAAACTGGAGGGACTTATTGATGTAATTTGGAGTCTAGACGCCACATGAAGAGCAACGTGGGGCCAATGTGGCCCCCAGGCTTTTGAGGCCAATGTGGCCCCCAGGCCTTTGAGGCCAATGTGGCCCCCAGGCCTTTGAGGCCAATGTGGCCCCCAGGCCTTTGAGGCCAATGTGGCCCCCAGGCCTTTGAGGCCAGATGTGGCCCCCAGGCCTTTGAGGCCAGATTTGGCCCCAGGCCTTTGAGGCCAATGTGGCCCCCAGGCCTTTGAGGCCAATGTGGCCCCCAGGCCTTTGAGGCCAATGTGGCCCCCAGGCCTTTGAGGCCAGATGTGGCCCCCAGGCCTTTGAGGCCAGATTTGGCCCCCAGGCCTTTGAGGCCAATGTGGCCCCCAGGCCTTTGAGGCCAATGTGGCCCCCAGGCTTTTGACATGTGACATTGTATGAAGATATCTGGGGGTTTTTCTCTTTACTCTGGATTCCTCCCACATCACCAAAAGCATAATTTCGGACATGAAGCAGGTAAAACCCACAAGAAGAAATTATTAAATAAGTCACATGCAGTTGAAAATATTATTAACGAAAAATCAGGGTCCTTTTTTCTGAAATTCACAAAATATGAACTCAGTTTGTATCAAAAAAGATCAGATCTGACTCATGTTTTCATTTTGAAAAGAAAACAGAAGAAAGCTCCTGACCAGAGCTTCCTCTGGCTCGGTTCACCGGAAACTGAACTCCTGATGTGAAAGAGGAAGATCCAACTTCATGAAAAACAAGCCAGAGATTTAATGTCAGCAGTTTCCCTCCTGACGTTCTGATCAGGCTCTCATGTTTCATCAGCCGATGACAATTCAAGAGGAAGCAGAGTTGGACTATCTCTGATTTCACACATTACTGGTATTTTCAGCTGAGATGACAGCAGTGGGAACGAACTGGTGCAGAACATCAGGCTTTTGCATGATGTTCTGCACCATGATGTTCCTTTGTTTCTGATAGAAACAAAGGAAATCACAAAAGGAAACTTTTGTGATTCTTGGTTGGTCGTCTGTAACAGTTCACTGGAGCTCAACAGAAAAAAAACATAATCAATCAATCAATTTAATTTGTAGTGGTTCAAACTGCTTTATGTCACAGAAACATGAAAATCATGAATTGAAACATTAACTTTTTTAATTGTTCAAAATGTTGGTTTGAGTTTCATTTATCATTGTACAAAAGAAATAAATTCTAAACAGAATTTTTTTATCTCAACTGTTTTACAAATATGAGAAGTTTTAAATCAAAATGAAATACAATAATACTTAATGTGAGAGTAAATCATGTAATGATGTAAATAAGAAAATGTTCAGGCTTAGAAGGCTGTGCACATCTCTGTAAGGTATTGTGTTTCATAAAAACTTTACTTTGTTCGGAAAATTTGCTGAAAAAAGTAATCATTTGCTTTAAATTGATTGATTAATTTAAAACTCAGTTCAAGTTGAATGAATTCGATTGTTTGTCTCCTTTTGTTAAATCAACTTCATGAACTTTAATTTCTGAGTAAAAACAGAAATTTTAAACAGAATTTTCACGGCAGCAGGTGGACGTTCATTTTCAAGTTAAAGCACCTTCAAGTGTTTTACAGTGTATTTCTAATTCTCACCGTGGCTGAGCGTTCAGAATCAGAGTAAGAAAAACCTCGGCCACAGACAGGCCCAGTCATACTGATGCTGGAGAAGAAAATGGCTCCAGCGGCTCCAAAGATCCCAGGAAAGTTCAGACTCAATCTGGAATGAAAGAATCAGAACAAAGAAGAAGCCGAAGAAAAGTTTTCTCACAGTTTTGAAAATTACCCACTCACCAGACACAGACATGACTCCTTCTCACACAGAATGCAAAGGATGCCAAGTATGGCAAACTGCGAAAGAAACAAAACATAAATTATTGCTGTTTATTCTCTCACCAAAATTCCCGACCAATAAGGGAAGCCGGTGAAACATATTAACTCAGCGCTGGATTCACTGTCTGAGATGGGGAGTAATTAGTTACATTTACTTCACTTTGTTGAAAAATGTACTTCCAGGAGTCGCTCTGCTGTACATTTTACTTTCACTTGAGTAAAGACAAGTTGAAGAAGTGATACTCTTACTGCAGTACAACCTCTGGATGCTCTGCCCACCTGTAAGGGGCTAGACTAGTCAGACTAGTTAGACTAGAGAGACTAGTGAGACTAGTTAGACTAGAGAGACTAGTTAGACTAGAGAGACTAGTGAGACTAGTGAGACTAGAGAGACTAGAGAGACTAGTTAGACTAGTGAGACTAGTTAGACTAGAGAGACTAGTGAGACTAGAGAGACTAGAGGGACTAGTTAGACTAGTGAGACTAGTTAGACTAGAGAGACTAGTGAGACTAGTTAGACTAGAGAGACTAGTGAGACTAGTTAGAGCTCGTCTTATCTTACATCCTCGTTGTGTATCTCAGTTCTCCAGGTTCTGCTGATGATCTATTATTCTAGTCAGGTGTGGTGCAGCAGAGGAACATCTGAAAGTTGCCTTTGAGGACAAACAGTTTGATGTTGACTTTCAGAATGAATTCATCACCAATTTTAAATTTACAACCATGTTTTGACCCAGCGGATCCAGTTTGAACATATTTCCTGTTGGGAACCTCTGCATTAATCATTAATTTTATGTAATTATTGCATCAGACACAAAATGGATTTAGATTGAGATTAAATTTCTGAGGGAATCAGATCGCACTGGATTTTCTATGTGAATAACGGGAGATGGGATGTTGATCAATCACATCGTTAGAAACAAAATCATCTGGAAATAAAACAGCAAGAATGAGTTCAGAAGAGACCAATTGTCACGTTTCAAATCTTTTACTGCAGAGAGCACAAGTTGTGGGTCAAAACAGTTTTAACAACAGAAAAATCCAGGAAGTATTCACGCTTACTTATTTCTGTTCCAGCCGGATGTAAAATTGTATTAATCTCTATCCTCACAATTCAAATACTTCATTACAACAATTTGGAAACATGGTTTGAAATTTTTGCAAATTTGTTAAAAATTCATTTAATGTGTATTGTGATAGGTAGTAATAAACCGACTACAAATCTGATAACTGCAACAATCAGAGCCTATTATGACGTCTTCCACACATTCATGAAAAGGGTTTTAAATAATTCCCAGAAACTTTAAAGAAAAATGCTTCACGTTAATTTTTGACTTAATTTCCTTGAATTACCTTAACTCTGTCAAATATTTACTTAAAGCTTTTTAAGCAACAGGTAAGGAGACAAAAAGTCTCTCCATAACGCAACGTGACCTAAAATATGAAAACATGCAGCAAAGGATCATTTCCATGCATTTATTTTTATGATGCAGTGGTGAAAATTTGTAATTACAACAAAAAAAAATCTCATGCAGTACATGATTGAATATTTGCTGATATCAGAATACAAAAGGAACAAAAAAAATGTAATGATCAAGAAAATAAAAGTAAAATGATTTGGTATTTAATACAAAAGTGCAGGAGACAATAGAAAAAGCATAAATTGCATTTTAAAAAATCCCACAAGCTGCTTATAAGTGATTCATGTAGATATTAACCCTGTGAGTGGGATGAAATGCAGGATTAATCTTTACAGGAAGTGAAAGACGTTTAGACTGCAGGGTTGTGGTGATTTCCTCCAGCAGAGGCTTGAAATGCTCCGGCTCCTCAGAGGTCTGCAGGAGGAAAGAAACACGCTGAGTGAAAAAATGAAGTGAAACATTAAAGAACAGGTGACTCACTGGTTTTGAGAAATCACTGCTTAGAGAAGAAAATGTCTGTAATTCGGCCTTTTGGGAAACTTTTCAAGAGAAGCTGTTTCATGTCTGAAAGGTTTGAGATTTTACACAGAAAGTTAATCTGATTCCTTTAGATCATAAAGTAAATAAGACCTGGATTAAAAGTCTGAACAGGAAACAACGAGGTTATAATAGTGGAGCTGGAGTCATGCCCAACACTCACAGTTTGGTGTATTTTATTCAAAAGAAAACTAGATTTATGTTTTTATTTAATGTATTCACAGTGAACAACGAAAGCTGCAATATTAGGACAATATCGTTTCAATCAATATGTTTTAATATATGCCAATAATGAACCAGCAGGAAATTTGGTTTGATTTGTCAGTAAATGATAAGCAGGTATTAAATGCATGGGAACCTCAGGCAGAATAAATGTGAAGATGTTTGCTAATGAATAAACCTCAGTCCAATGTGCTACTTGTGCTACAAAGACCCGTCTGATTGGTCTCCAGCCCGCCCTCTGTTCCCCTCAATGTGTGCCATGGCAGCCGCTTAGGTCATGTTTCAACATGAGTTGCTATAAAACCTCCTGAAACGAGTCAAGCCTGTAGGACAGGTCCATTGTGTTGTTTTATGGATGACTAGACATGTAAAATGACCCAAGGGGAGAATAACGTTCGTCTATGTTGGTAAAGTAAACCTTTGTCTTTTGTTCGTTCCGCTTCGTTTTTATTCCCCAACTGGGGAATAAAAACAAACATTAGCAAACATAAGTATTCATCTACAAAATGACTAATTAGATAAGAGAACAGTCAACAATGGAAACACAATAAAACAGGAACATTAAAATGGAGTTGTGTCACAACAACAAAGAAGTATAACAATACTTATTTTTCTTTAACTCTTGACAATTATTTTCTGTTTTGTTATAATTTTTCGCTTTCTCTCACATGTAATAATCTGAGGTAACAGACATTTTGGGTTGAAGTGGGGAGGAGAGGGAGCGAAAAAAGCCACAACAATTCCTTGATAAATAAAATGTCAGACCAGTAAGGATTCATCTGATTGGATCCGTGACCCGGGCGTTCGTAAAGGCAGCATGCGTGGGATTTTTCCAATCCATGTTAAGAACTGAAGAAACCTTTCGGTTGAATGGCGGGAAAAATCCTGTGGTTTCTACCTCGGATGGTCAGAATCTAAACCATCGTTTATGACATGGTGAGTTATCCTGCAGGAAGTAGCCGTCGCTGTGGTCATAAAGGGATGGGCCTGGTCAGCAACGATACTCAGGAAGGCTGTGGCGTTCACACGATGCTCTGTTGGTTCTAATGGGCCCAAAGTGTTTCCAGGAAAATATCTCCCCACCGTTACACCATCACCATCATGTTTCCTCTTTTTCTGACCATTCTCTGTAAACTACTGTCATGAGATTAGCTGATTCGACATTTGCGTTAATGAGCAGCTGGACAGGAGTATCTAATAAAGTGACCAGTGAGAGAATATCCACCATTACAGAATCATCTTCTGAATTGATTGGTCATTTAAATTTGTAAAACTAAGTTAAACATTTAAGCCAGAGGCTTATTCTATCCAAAAACTGATTTAGCACGACTCTTCGAAACAAAACAGCTCACCTGTTTTTGTTTGTTGCTCAGAGCTATGATGCCCAGCACGGCGGAGCTGATGGCGACGCAGAGCTCCACCACCGACAGGACAATCAGGACCCCAGTAATGCTCCGCAGAAGCATCTGCAGAACAAACAGCTCCATAAACCATTTGTTTAATAGATGTAGACTATCCTCCTTAAATCATTTACTTTGTTTATAAAATGATGCTGTTACATCTGTGTTGCTGTTAAGAAACTAAGAAAACAAAAACAACTCAAAGAGGTGATTTGAAGCAAGACGTTGAAATCATTTTTCAATATGTGGCCACACAAGCAAATTATAGTTGGTTTCAATGTGCAATTCATAGTTCTCATGTGATGTCACACTTCTGGGAACGTTGTAGCCGGCAGCCATCTTGGTAGGTATCCGTCGCAAGAGTTGCTGTGACAACAATAAACAAGCCACAAGCTTGAACCTTGTAGATTATTACTATCTAATTTTTAAACAATGTAAGTTCATTAACAATTTTTGTGTACTCCACTGTCTTTTTGTTGGTCTGGAAGCCATGGCTCAGATACGCTTTGCACTGCGCTTGCCTACCAAGATGGCGGCTCAGTGGCTCAGATCACTTCTGGTTCAGACTTGTAGGAACTACGTATAATTAGATCTGTAGACGTCACTAAATCACACATGTTTAAAGTTCCAATTGGCTGCCTAATAGCAGATATCTTTTTCTTCACTAAGCCTACATTTACACGCTGCCTCCAAAGTTTCTGGTGATAATTGGGGAAAAGTTCCACGTTTAGACGCCGCCACCAAAACGCCACGAGTCAGCTGAAGTTGTCATGCCAAGCCAAAAGGTGGCTGTTATTTCAGCATGTCATTGAATGCGCCTGCAGTTTTGACCCTTAGCTTCCTCTTCATTGTAGTTTCCCTTCTCCAAAGTGCTGGATTGCAACAGAAATGTTACGATTAAACTGCAGAGCAGGCCTAACATAAATAACCCAACAGTCATAAACCTGGTCAGCTTAAGAACAAACGTCCATCTTCAAAGATGGAATCATCTCTAAAGCTCATCATAATCAAGACAAATATAGATATTTCTGTCTTACCTGGATCATTGCTTTGCTCTCCAAGCATTTCTCCTTAACGTAAGCGGAGGGTGGACTTGGCCTGGGGTAAGAGTAGTAGTCGTATTTGGGCCCGTCTTCACAGGAAAACCATACATATATATCACCCTCAAATATACTGTAGAGCACAATGGCAGCCATGGCAAGAGCACCACCAACCAGGTTGACAGTCACATTGAGGACGACCTGAAATAGAAGAATAACTTCATCTACTAACATGACCATTAATTTGATCAAAGTTGGAAAAGATCTAAGGATAAATGCTGATGATCCTGAGGAAACACCAGATAGTTAAAATCACTCACCAGACATGGACTTGGATACTTCTCAGTTAAAATGCACATGATACCAAACACAGTGAACTGGAAAAAAGAAAAAAACAAATATTCTGTGTAAAAGTGAATAAATGGCTGAGGGTCACTTGGCTCCATGTAACCATTGGTTTCTCTGTGTCCCTCCCCGCCGTGCACACAACCAGTGGAGTTCACTGCTTACTAAAAAATGAGTTCTGATAACACCAAGGCACCAGCATGGTGTTTAGCAGAAGCTAAAATGCTAACTTCAATTCAAATTACATCTACCCTTAAAAGCAGTTTGTTCACCAATTTAATTTTGAGTTTATAATTTACACGTTCAATAATGCGTTGGAGAGTTGGAGCTTCTTAAAGAGACAGAGGCCCATTTCAAAGTGACAAACTGCAAAGTCAAATTTATTTTGAGTTATGTTTGCTAAATACAGCATTATTATCATAACCGCTGATTGTAACATAGTTACCTGATTATGCCGTAAAATGGAACTATGTGACTGTAAAATACATAATACTGTGAGGCTCCGACTTTAAGGCTCCGACGATTAACAATTAATGCTGATAATCAGCAGTTTGCTCACCAGAGATCCCATCCAGTAGGGAAAGTAGCTGTTCCAGTAAAAGTAAGGAGAAATGTAAGACAGGTGGATGATGGCCCAAGGCCAATGTTAAGCAGCCCGATCATCATGTGGACGGCCTGCAAGGGAAAACAAGAAGCAGACACCTGTGGTCAAACCTGGCATCATCATTATTATTTTTTACAATCAACTTAATGAGCTTCGATAAAGACGCAGCAAACAGCAAAAACTCATAGAAAACATGTCTAATTAGAGCAAGAGCAGTTTAAATTTTTATTAAAATGAGAGAGAAGTCTGCAGCTCACCGCGAGGACGGACAGAGACGTCTTCAGCACCGCCCCCAGCGGCCGGGACACGGAGCAGCACACCGGCTGTAGCAAAGAGTCTTCAGGATCTGGCACAGTGGAGGCCAGCGACTGTCAGGGTCAGAGGTCAGCGTGAACACGGTGACCCCGTCGGTCCTGCTCATGGTCACAGACATCTTCCTGGTCCTGGAAGCTGACAGACATTTAAATGTGTTATTGGTCATTTTAACAAGTTAATAAAATAAGATGCATTAAAAGTATTTGTAGCTGTTGGATTTTCTCGCCGGTGTGATTCTGCTGTTAATTCTGATTTTATTTGTAGTTTTTTTTTTTTTTTTTTTTTAGGGCAGAAGGACACGATCAGCTGAAAAATAAAAACAAAACCTGGTTCTAAAAATACTTTATTAATATAATTCAAAGTCAATACTCTGGGTCTGAACTGCTGGTGTTTCAATCTGTCTCAAAAATTAAACCCCAAACTGATTCTGAGAAAAAGCAAATTCAGGCCTGGACTTTGACTGGCCATCCTAAAGGACCAGGCTATGTGGAAAGAAAATCGGAAAAAAATAGTTTCTGTCTGACAAGTAAAACAATAAATAAATAAATTACTCAAAATAGCGGTTGCCTGTTATATGTTCTTTAACATCAGTTTTAAAGTAAATAAACCGAAGTGTCCAAATTAAAAAAGCTTTCTTTTAGCAGTCGATCAGATCCGGATTTAAGTTTCGTCCTAACAACTAAAGCTGCAGCCAGACCCGGTCCACTGCGGCAGAACTTTGGTTCTGGTTCTTCCTGTTATTTCCACTGCAACTTCAGGCATTTCAGTAAAACAACCTACCTGTTAGAGTCCGAAGCAAAGTGAGAAACAAAACCTGAGATTCAGTTAGTGTCACTGTCTTCCGGGATACCGGGATAGATCAATCTGTCCCGGAAGCGGAAAAAAAAATTGTAAATATTAAAATCATTTGCGCATGAGCTGATTTATGTTTGTTTCTTTTGTATTCCATTGTAAATGTAAAAATAGTTTTTGATTTGAGGAGAGTAACAGAGTCACGGATAGATAGACTCTTTCTTCAGAGCTTCATTATTATGAATTTACAGAAATAGAAACCAGGAAAAGTTTTAATCAAGTGTATCAAATGTTTCTTTGTTGTTTACAAAGAAGTGATCAGAATAAAATAACTAAACTCAGTTTAGTGTATGTGGTATTTCTTGAGGAGTAATATTAGATTATAATATACATTTATGTTGTTGGGTTTTTTTTTAGTTTTTGGTGTCATAAACTCCAGGCGTTCATTGTTCCAACGTGAACAGAACACTTCTTCCCACAAGGTGGCGGTAGTGGGACGGAACCAGAACAGAAGGATCACAGTTTCAGACTCAACGGATCAGAAATGTTCAGTGATGCAGGAAATCCTTAAAAATGTTTCAATATCTCTGATATAAACATATGAAAACAAATAATCTGGAATGTGTTTGATTCAGGAACATCTTGGTAGTTTTAAGGGAGTGAAAGAAAACATTATGGTCACCAGTATTTGGGTTTTCTTTATGAACAGAATAACTTAGAAAGTGTAGAGAAACTGATAAAAGTCAAGTTGTAAAGGGGTTTAAATAGAAAAAGATACTTTCGCCGTTAGTAATCTACAGGCTGAGAAAATGAGTTGTTTAGGCGGCAAATTGATAACAATTTAATTCAGATACAAAATATATTGTCATATTTCTATTTTATTAGGCCCGAGCAGCTAAGCGCTGCGAAGGCCTATTGTTTTCCTACTGTTTCTTATTAGGCCCGAGCAGCTAAGCGCTGCGAAGGCCTATTGTATCTGTACTGTTTATTATTATTATTATTATTATTAGGCCCGAGCAGCTAAGCGCTGCGAAGGCCTATTGTTTCTGTACTGTTTCTTATTATTAGGCCCGAGCAGCTAAGCGCTGCGAAGGCCTATTGTATCTGTACTGTTTATTATTATTATTATTATTAGGCCCGAGCAGCTAAGCGCTGCGAAGGCCTATTGTTTTCCTACTGTTTCTTATTATTAGGCCCGAGCAGCTAAGCGCTGCGAAGGCCTATTGTTTCTGTACTGTTTCTTATTATTAGGCCCGAGCAGCTAAGCGCTGCGAAGGCCTATTGTTTCTGTACTGTTTCTTATTATTATTAGGCCCGAGCAGCTAAGCGCTGCGAAGGCCTATTGTTTTCCTACTGTTTCTTATTATTATTATTATTATTCTGCCCCCCTAAAGAGGGGCCTTTTTGGGGGCTTTATCATTTTCAAAAACTCACCAAACTTGGCGGACACGTAAAGGGAGTTTCAAAATTTTGTATTTTATGGTCATTGCAAAAATCCCATAAAAATGGCTCAATAGCGCCACCTAGAAATTTTCAAAGGACCCTTTGCTATTCACTTACTTTATCCTAGAGACATGAAATTTGGGACACTTGTAGAGCTTCCCAAGATGCTCAAAATTTACAATTAATGTCATAGTGCAAGTATCACAGGAAGTCAGCCATTTTGGATTGAAGGTCCAATTTTGGGGCCATTTTTGCCGTTTACAGCCTTCGTCTTTGATCGAACTCCTCCTAGGGATTTCGATTGATCGGCTTCAAACTCGGTCAGTCTGTTCATAAGGCATGTCCCATCTAAAGTTATCAAAACGGTGAGTTTTTGAGTATGCTGAAGGGGGGTTAGCAGGGGTCAAAGTTCACCTACTCGCCATAAAAAAATAAACTGCTATATCTCCTACACAGAAACTCACAGAGGCACCAAAGTTTCTGTGATTGATCATTATCGGGTCTCCTACAATACCCTATGGTCGAATGATGACATCACTTAGGCCACGCCCCATGAGAACAGGAAGTGTAATGTTTTACTGTGGACGGTCGCTATATGACCCCTTAGACCTCATCAACATGAAACTGTGCCCAGACACAGAAGACATGTTGGTGTATTGAGGATTCCAACCCCGAACAGATTCGATGGAGCAGGTGGGCGTGGCGGCGTGGCGAAGTGACCTCTAACGCCATCGCCATACGTTTGGCTCTCAATTCCACATTTTCGGATCCAGCTGCTCCAAACTCACAAGGATGGATCGCCATCAACTCCCCGACAGGAATCCATCACAATATTTGTGGGGCGTGGCCTAATTTCTCTATAGCGCCCCCTAGAAAATTTTAAATGATCAGCCCCAAGCCATGCTTTAACCTACAATTACGAAACGTTGTACACATGTGTACCTTGTCAGGACTTACAAAAAAGTCTCTTGGAGCCATGGTCTAAACCCCACAGGAAGTCGGCCATTTTAGATTGAAGTTCAGATTTTGACCCCATTTTTGCCGTTTACAGCCTCCGTATTTGATCGAACTCCTCCTAGGGATTTTGATTGATCGTCTTCAAACTCGGTCAGTCCGTTAATAAGGCATGTCCCATCTGAAGTTATCAAAACGGTGAGTTTTTGAGAATGCTGAAAGGGGGTTAGCAGGGGTCAAAGTTCACCTACACGCCATAAAAACATAAACTGCTATATTTCCTACACAGAAACTCACAGAGGCACCAAAGTTACTGTGATTGATCATCATCGTTTGTCCTACAATACCCTATGGTCGAATGATGACATCACTTAGGCCACGCCCCCTGAGAAAAGGAAGTGTCATGTTTTACTCTGAACGGTCGCTATCTGACCCCTTTGACCTCATCAACATGAAACTGTGCCCAGACACAGAAGACATGTTGGTGTGTTGAGGATTCCAACCCCGACCAGCTTCGATGGAGCAGCTGGGCGTGGCGGCGTGGCGAAGTGACCTGTAACGCCATCGCCATACGTTTGGCTCTCAATTCCACATTTTTGGGCGCAGCTGCTCCAAACTCACAAGGATGGATCTTCATCCACTCCCCGACAGGAATCCATCACAATATTTGTAGGGTGTGGCCTAATTTCTCTATAGCGCCCCCTAGAAAATTTTAAATGATCAGCCCCAAGTCATGCTTTAGCCTACAATTACGAAACTTTGTACACGTGTGTACCATGTCAGGACTTACAAAAAAGTCTCTTGGAGCCATGGTCTAAACCCCACAGGAAGTCGGCCATTTTAGATTGAAGTTCAGATTTTGATCCTATTTTTGGTGTTTATAAACCATTTCAGTAATTCGCCACTTGGGGTCAGTATTGCTCCACAAATGAAACAGCAGATAAACAGGATGAAGAACAATATCAGTATTTCGCCAGTAGGTGTCAGTGTTCCTCCACCGATGATAAACAGATCCATGGGCGGATGGGCGCGAAAACTTTGTGAGAGCGTTGCCATGAAATTTCTAAAAGGATAGAAATGTCTCAGATAATTTTTGTTGAATTAAATCATGCAGTAAATGTAGCGTTTTCTTACTTCTTACAAACCATTTCAGTAATTCGCCACTCTGAGTAAGAATTACTCCAACAATGAAATAGAGTGCTTTAGAAACACAGCTGAAAATGATGAAAAATTACGAACTGTAGTACTTCGCCATGTGCATATGATCGGCTGTAAATTACACGTGGATCTTCCGACTGACGCCAAATTGGATACGTATGACCTTTGTTGACCTCTAAAGAGAACAACAGCATTGAAATATATTTTGGCTCCACTGCGCGTCCTACATTAATCCGCCAGCTATATTTCCTCGCTAAACCAATGAATCTGCACCACATTTTTTTGCATCGTCAAGGAGCGCCTCCAAACGCATCAGTGCGTACCGCCTGGTGGACGGGCGTGGAAACTGCGCAACAACTTCTGTGTTAGCACGTGGCCAGCGTTGATGGAAACTGAGCAACAGCTTCCGCGGTGCGGGCGGAGGAGCTGAAAACTGCGTGAGAGCTTCTGTGGTGGCTGACGTGAGGCGACGGTTGCTAGTACCCCGCGGTGGCAATAGGCCGGAGCGGCGCTTGGCTGCGAGGGCCGTTCGAGGCTGCTTGCAGCTTTAATTATTATTATTATTATTATTATTACGATTCTCCCTCCAAATGAATTGGCTTTTTGGGGGCTTTATCATATTCAAAAACTCACCAAACTTGGCGGAGGCCTCAAGCCTGTTTAAAATTTACGTATTTTAAAGTCATCGCAAAAATTCCACAAGAAATGGCTCAATAGCGCCACCTAGAATTTTTCAAAGGACCCTTTGCTATTCACTTACTTCATTGTAGAGACATGAAATTTGGTACACTTGTAGAGCTTCCCAAGATGCTCAAAATTTACAATTAATGTAATAGTGCAAGTATCACAGGAAGTCGGCCATTTTGAATTGAAGGTCCAATGTTGAGGCCATTTTTGCCGTTTACAGCCTTGGTATTTCATCGAACTCCTCCTAGGGATTTTGATTGATCGGCTTCAAACTCGGTCAGTCTGTTCATAAGGCATGTCCCATCTAAAGTTATCAAAACGGTGAGTTTTTGAGTATGCTGAAGGGGGGTTAGCAGGGGTCAAAGTTCACCTACTCGCCATAAAAAAAATAAACTGCTATATCTCCTACACAGAAACTCACAGAGGCACCAAAGTTTCTGTGATTGATCATCATCGGGTGTCCTACAATACCCTATGGTCGAATGATGACATCACTTAGGCCACGCCCCATGAGAACAGGAAGTGTAATGTTTTACTGTGGACCGTCGCTATCTGACCCCTTTGACCTCATCAACATGAAACTGTGCCCAGACACAGAAGACATGTTGGTGTATTGAGGATTCCAACCCCGACCAGATTCGATGGAGCAGGTGGGCGTGGCGGCGTGGCGAAGTGACCTCTAACGCCATCGCCATACGTTTGGCTCTCAATTCCACATTTTTGGGCCCAGCTGCTCCAAACTCACAAGGATGGATCCTCATCCACTCCCCGACAGGAATCCATCACAATATTTGGTGGGCGTGGCCTAATTTCTCTATAGCGCCCCCTAGAAAACTTTAAATTATCAGCCCCAAGCCATGCTTTAATCTACAAATACCAAACTTTGTACACATGTGTATCATGTCAGGACTTACAAAAAAGTCTCTTGGAGCCATGGTCTAAACCCCACAGGAAGTCGGCCATTTTAGATTGAAGTTCAGATTTTGACCCCATTTTTGCCGTTTACAGCCTCCGTATTTGATCGAACTCCTCCTAGGGATTTCGATTGATCGGCTTCAAACTCGGTCAGTCTGCTCATAAGGCATGTCCCATCTAAAGTTATCAAAACGGTGAGTTTTTGAGAATGTTGAAGGGGGGTTAGCAGGGGTCAAAGTTCACCTACTCGCCGTAAAAAAATAAACTGCTATATCTCCTACACAGAAACTCACAGAGGCACCAAAGTTTCTGTGATTGATCATCATCGGGTGTCCTACAATACCCTATGGTCGAATGATGACATCACTTAGGCCACGCCCCTGAGAAAAGGAAGTGTCATGTTTTACTTTGAACGGTCGCTATCTGACCCCTTTGACCTCATCAACATGAAACTGTGCCCAGACACAGAAGACATGTTGGTGTGTTGAGGATTCCAACCCCGACCAGCGTCGATGGAGCAGCTGGGCGTGGCGGCGTGGCGAAGTGACCTGTAACGACATCGCCATACGTTTGGCTCTCAATTCCACATTTTTGGGCGCAGCTGCTCCAAACTCACAAGGATGGATCTTCATCCACTCCCCGACAGGAATCCATCACAATATTTGTAGGGTGTGGCCTAATTTCTCTATAGCGCCCCCTAGAAAATTTTAAATGATCAGCCCCAAGCCATGCTTTAGCCTACAATTACGAAACTTTGTACACGTGTGTACCATGTCAGGACTTACAAAAAAGTCTCTTGGAGCCATGGTCTAAACCCCAGAGGAAGTCGGCCATTTTAGATTGAAGTTCAGATTTTGATCCTATTTTTGGTGTTTATAAACCATTTCAGTAATTCGCCACTTGGGGTCAGTATTGCTCCACAAATGAAACAGCAGATAAACAGGATGAAGAACAATATCAGTATTTCGCCAGTAGGTGTCAGTGTTCCTCCACCAATGACAAACAGATCCATGGGCGGATGGGCGCGAAAACTTTGTGAGAGCGTTGCCATGAAATTTCTAAAAGGATAGAAATGTCTCAGATAATTTTTGTTGAATTAAATCATGCAGTAAATGTAGCGTTTTCTTACTTCTTACAAACCATTTCAGTAATTCGCCACTCTGAGTAAGAATTACTCCAACAATGAAATAGAGTGCTTTAGAAACACAGCTGAAAATGATGAAAAATGACGAACTGTAGTACTTCGCCATGTGCATATGATCTGCTGTAAATGACACGTGGATCTTCCGACCGACGCCAAATTGGATACGTATGACCTTTGTTGCCCTCTAAAGAGAACAACAGCATTGAAATATATTTTGGCTCCACTGCGCGTCCTACATTAATCCGCCAGTTATATTTCCTCGCTAAACCAATGAATCTGCACCACATTTTTTGCATCGTCAAGGAGCGCCTCCAACGCATCAGTGCGTACCGCCTGGTGGACGGGCGTGGAAACTGCGCAACAACTTCTGTGTTAGCACGTAGCCAGCGTTGATGGAAACTGAGCAACAGCTTCCGCGGTGCGGGCGGAGGCGCTGAAAACTGCGTGAGAGCTTCTGTGGTGGCTGGCGTGAGGCGGCGGTTGCTCGTACCCCGCGGTGGCAATAGGCCGGAGCGGCGCTTGGCTGCGAGGGCCGTTCGAGGCTGCTTGCAGCTTTAATTAGGCCCGAGCAGCTAAGCGCTGCGAAGGCCTATTGTTTCTGTACTGTTTCTTATTATTATTATTATTATTATTATTATTATTATTACGATTCTCCCTCCAAATGAATTGGCTTTTTGGGGGCTTTATCATATTCAAAAACTCACCAAACTTGGCGGAGGCCTTAAGCCTGTTTCAAATTTACGTATTTTAAAGTCGTCGCAAAAATTCCACAAGAAATGGCTCAATAGCGCCACCTAGAAATTTTCAAAGGACCCTTTGCTATTCACTTACTTCATCGTAGAGACATGAAATTTGGTACACTTGTAGAGCTCCCCAAGATGCTCAAAATTTACAATTAATGTCATAGTGCAAGTATCACAGGAAGTCAGCCATTTTGGATTGAAGGTCAAATTTTCACCACATTTTTGCCGTTTACAGCCTTCGTATTTGATCGAACTCCTCCTAGGGATTTCCATTGATCGGCTTCAAACTCGGTCAGTCTGTTCATAAAGCATGTCCCATCTAAAGTTATCAAAACTGTGAGTTTTTGAGTATGCTGAGGGGGGTTAGCAGGGGTCAAAGTTCACCTACTCGCCATAAAAAAATAAACTGCTATATCTCCTACACAGAAATGCACAGAGGCACCAAAGTTACTGTGATTGATCATCATCGGCTGCCCTACAATACCCTCTGGTCGAATGATGACATCACTTAGGCCACGCCCCCTGAGAACAGGAAGTGTAATGTTTTACTGTGGACGGTCGCTATCTGATCCCTTTGACCTCATCAACATGAAACTGTGCCCAGACACAGAAAACATGTTGGTGTATTGAGGATTCCAACCCCGACCAGCTTTGATGGAGCAGGTGGGCGTGGCGGCGTGGCGAAGTGACCTGTAACGCCATCGCCATACGTTTGGCTCTCAATTCCACATTTTTGGGCGCAGCTGCTCCAATTTCACAAAGATGGACCCTCATCTACTCCCCGACAGGAATCCATCACAATATTTGGTGGGTGTGGCCTAATTTCTCTATAGCGCCCCCTAGAACACTTTATATGATCAGCCCCAAGCCATGCTTTAACCTACAATTACGAAACTTTGTACACGTGTGTACCTTGTCAGGACTTACAAAAAGTCTCTTGGAGCCATTGTCTAAACCCCACAGGAAGTCAGCCATTTTGGATTGAATTTCGGATTTTGACCCATTTTTGCCGTTTACAGCCTTCCTATTTGATCGAACTCCTCCTAGGGATTTTGATTGATCGGCTTGAAACTCGGTCAGTCTGTTCATAAGGCATGTCCCATCTAAAGTTATCAAAACGGTGAGTTTTTGAGAATGCTGAAGGAGGGTTAGCAGGGGTCAAAGTTCACCTACTCGCCATAAAGACATAAACTGCTATATTTCCTACACAGAAACTCACAGAGGCACCAAAGTTTCTGTGATTGATCATCATCGGGTGTCCTACAATACCGTATGGTCGAATGATGACATCACTTAGGCCACGCCCCCTGAGAACAGGAAGTGTAATGTTTTACTGTGAAAGGTCGCTATCTGACCCCTTTGACCTCATCAACATGAAACTGTGCCCAGACACAGAAGCCATGTTGGTGTGTTGATGATTCTAATCCCGACCAGCTACGATGGAGCAGCTGGGCGTGGCGGCGTGGCGAAGTGTCCTGTAACGCCATCGCCATACGTTTGGCTCTCAATTCCACATTTTTGGGCGCAGCTGCTCCAACCTCACAAGGATGGATCTTCATCCACTCCCCGACAGGAATCCATCACAATATTTGTAGGGTGTGGCCCAATTTCTCTATAGCGCCCCCTAGAAAATTTAAAATGATCAGCCCCAAGCCATGCTTTAACCTACAATTACGAAACTTTGTACACATGTGTACCATGTCAGGACTTACAAAAAAGTCTCTTGGAGCCATGGTCTAAACCCCAGAGGAAGTCGGCCATTTTAGATTGAAGTTCAGATTTTGATCCCATTTTTGCCGTTTATAAACCATTTCAGTAATTCGCCACTTGGGGTCAGTATTGCTCCACAAATGAAACAGCAGATAATCAGATGAAGAACAATATCAGTATTTCGCCAGTAGGTGTCAGTGTTCCTCCACCGATGATAAACAGATCCACGGGCGGATGGGCGTGAAAACTTTGTGAGTGTGTTGCCATGACATTTCTAAAAGGATAGAAATGTCTCAGATCATTTTTGTTGAATTAAATCATGCAGTAAATGTAGCGTTTTCTTACTTCTTACAAACCATTTCAGTAATTCGCCACTCTGAGTAAGTATTACTCCAACAATGAAATAGAGTGCTTTAGAAACACAGCTGAAAATGATGAAAAATGACGAACTGTAGTACTTCGCTATGTGCATATGATCGGCTGTAAATGTCACGTGGATCATCCGACTGACGCCAAATTGGATACGTATGACCTTTGTTGACCTCTAAAGAGAACAACAGCATTGAAATATATTTTGACTCCACTGCGCGTCCTACATTAATCCGCCAGCTATATTTCCTCGCTAAAGCAATGAATCTATACCACATTTTTTTGCATCGTCAAGGATAGCCGCCGAACGCATAGATGCGTACCGCCTGGTGGACGGGCGCGGAAACTGCGCAACAACTTCTGTCTTAGCACGTGCGCAGCTTTGATGAAAACTGAGCAACAGCTTCCGCGGTGCGGGCGGAGGAGCTGAAAACTGCGTGAGAGCTTCTGTGGTGGCTGACGTGAGGCGGCGGTTCCTCGTACCCCGCGGTGGCAATAGGCCGGAGCGGCGCTTGGCTGCGAGGGCCGTTCGAGGCTGCTTGCAGCTTTAATTATTATTATTATTCTGCCCCCCTAAAGAGGGGCCTTTTTGGGGTCTTTATCATTTTCAAAAACTCACCAAACTTGGGGACGCGTAAAGGGAGTTTCAAAATTTGTATTTTACGGTCATTGCAAAAATCCCATAAAAAATGGCTCAATAGCGCCACCTACAAATTTTCAAAGGACCCTTTGCTATTCACTTACTTTATCCTAGAGACATGAAATTTGGTACACTTGTAGAGCTCCCCAAGATGCTTAAAATTTACAATTAATGTAATAGTGCAAGTATCACAGGAAGTCAGACATTTTGGATTGAAGGTCCAATTTTGGGGCCATTTTTGCCGTTTACAGCCTTCGTATTTGATCGAACTCCTCCTAGGGATTTCGATTGATCGGCTTCAAACTCGGTCAGTCTGTTCATAAGGCATGTCCCATCTAAAGTTATCAAAACGGTGAGTTTTTGAGTATGCTGAAGGGGGGTTAGCAGGGGTCAAAGTTCACCTACTCGCCATAAAAAAATAAACTGCTATATCTCCTACACAGAAACTCACAGAGGCACCAAAGTTTCTGTGATTGACCATTATCGGGTCTCCTACAATACCCTATGGTCGAATGATGACATCACTTAGGCCACGCCCCATGAGAACAGGAAGTGTCATGTTTTACTGTGGATGGTCGCTATCTGACCCCTTTGACCTCATCAACATGAAACTGTCCCAAGACACAGAAAACATGTTGGTGTATTGAGGATTCCAACCCCGACCAGCTTCGATGGAGCAGATGGGCGTGGCGGCGTGGCGAAGTGACCTGTAACGCCATCGCCATACGTTTGGCTCTCAATTCCACATTTTGGGCCCAGCTGCTCCAATTTCACGAAGATGGATCCTCATCCACTCCCCGACAGGAATCCATCACAATATTTGGTGGGCGTGGCCTAATTTCTCTATAGCGCCCCCTAGAAAACTTTAAATGATCAGCCCCAAGCCATGATTTAACCTACAATTACGAAACTTTGTACACATGTGTACCTTGTCAGGACTTACAAAAAAGTCTCTTGGAGCCATGGTCTAAACCCCACAGGAAGTCGGCCATTTTGGATTGAAGTTCGGATTTTGACCCATTTTTGCAGTTTGCAGCCTTCGTATTTGATCGAACTCCTCCAGGGATTTCGATTGATCGGCTTCAAACTCAGTCAGTCTGTTCATAAAGCATGTCCCATCTAAAGTTATCAAAACAGTGAGTTTTTGAGTATGCTGAAGGGGGGTTAGCAGGGGTCAAAGTTCACCTACTCCCCATAAAAAATAAACTGCTATATCTCCTACACAGAAACTCACAAAGGCACCAAAGTTTCAGTGATTGATCATCATCGGGTGTCCTACAACATCCTATGGTCGAGTGATGACATCACTTAGGCCACGCCCCCTGAGAACAGGAAGTGTCATGTTTTACTGTGAACGGTCGCTATCTGACCTTTTGACCTCATCAACATGAAACTGTGCCCAGACACAGAAGACATGTTGGTGTATTGAGGATTCAACCCCGACCAGCTACCATGGAGCAGGTGGGCGTGGCGGCGTGGCGAAGTGACCTGTAACGCCATCGCCATACGTTTGGCTCTAAATTCCACATTTTTGGGCCCAGCTGCTCCAAACTCACAAGGATGGATCCTCATCTACTCCCCGACAGGAATCCATCACAATATTTGGTGGGCGTGGCCTAATTTCTCTCTAGCGCCCCCTAGAAAACAGCAGCCCATAGGTTATGTTATGTTATTAATTATTTAAATATACATTATTATAAGTTTTTTTATATATATATAAGTTTATTTTGTGGGTTACAGTACAAACATTCATTAATTTTTTCCAGAAATAATACAAAGAAAGTAATTCAGCAAAACTTATGACAGCGAAGTAAGACACTGGGGTCAGTGTTGATGGAGTACCACTGCCGCCTTGTGGCAAATACTGGTACCGCTGGCGCAATACCAGTATTGTGCCAGTAGGAGTCAGTGGAACTCCATCAATGAGAAAACAGATTGACGGCCCTGAAAACTTTGCGAGCGCGTCTGCCGTGAGATATCCAAAAGGATAGCGGTTACATTTAACCTGAAATGTTATATGTAAGCCCTCAGATAATATTTATTGGCTGAAAACACGGAGTAAATGTAGCGTTTTGTTAATTACTGTGAAAGCGGATTAACAGGATGAAGAACAATATCAGTATTTCGCCAATAGGGGTCAGTGTTACTTCACCAATAACAGATATTGAGGGAGAAGTTTAGTTTTTACAGAAATAACTTGATTCACAGATATTGCTATAATGAATAACTACAACAGTAATTCACCAATGGGATTAATATTTATTGTTCTCAACTTTTTTACTTTTGTCAACCTTTACAAAATACAGCATTAAATTGCAATTTCAATCCACTGTGCCCCCTAGATTACTTCAACACTTGTATATCCCTCATATAAACAGGTGTTATATTTCTTGTCTTTTTAGGGTTCTTTGCGCAAAAAAATTTTTGTTTCGCGTGTAGTCATCACATCGCTGAAACTGTACAAACTCAGAAAATATTGAGATTGTTTTATTTCTTCTTTCTCACCATTTATATGATGACATTAAAATTGGTTAAAATAAGTTTTCATAACACATTTTTTTCAAAAACAGCAGAAAATTCTTGCTAATCCTTCAATACTAAACAGGAAATGAGAATAAAGGATCTCGAAGTAAAATATGAAAGTTCTTTAACTTTTGTTTCAGCTTATACAGGAATGATAACTATTTGGAAGTCTCGCTTATGTAGTAAGTTGCAAATATTTGTTAATCTGTCACACACAACTTTACGATATTGCATTTATTTCTAAATAATTATTAATGCTGCTTTAAAGAACTGGAAGACATCTCTATCACATGAACTTCCTTAGGCTTAGCTTCATGGACTAAATACATAAAAGCCTTATGAGCAGCAAAGTCGTGCATAGACATACATTTCTTTGATAAAAAAAAATTGTAATTTGTGAGCAACTTTAAATATGCCAGTTTGTGCAATGATTGAAACTCATTACATGACTTTAAGTACTATATCTAAAGTAAATAAATATGAAACCTAAAACTTGATAAAATGATTAATGTGTGAAAACTCTTTTGGAAATTTTCCTTTAACAAAGAGTGAGGGAAAACTGTTTAAAGAACGAAGGAAGCAGAGAAAGAATATTTTCTTAATCTGTATTTATTACAAGTCTCTACAGCAGTGCAAGTCTGCTCATTGATCGTCGTCTGGAGAAAGACTCTGGAGCAGAACACGCTTAAAGTTCTAAATGAATTGAAGGGAGACGTACATTTCATTATTAACATAGTTTAATAATCTACTTTGTTACAGAACAGAGACCTAGCAGATGTTACATCTTCTTTCACAAGAATCCATGACAGATATAAACAACCCATTCACTTCATTGTAATGTTGGACCCACAGAAACTAAACTACTGAACAAGCCTGTTACGATTGACTAAATATCATTAATAAAATGGAGACCATGCAGTGGTTAAAGTGAATAAAAATATTTATTAACAAAAACAAGAATCGATTATTAATTTGAGTAACAGTTGTATAATTCTAATCCTTGGACGTGGTGCATCAGTGCAAGAACAGTTCGCAGGCGTCAAACAGCAGAGTGGATGCCGAAGGTCACTCAGAAGGTGGAGATGGCCAGGTTCAAATACGGATGGGCAGCACCTGCAAAGAAGAGGAAAACAAAGCCAGAGAAAAGCAACAACCTGCAGCCCAGCCCTTAAGGTCCAGGGCCATAACAAGAACTTTTTCTGAAATCATGCACCACACAAGAATCATAATATTGCTTCACTTAATAATTGAAGCAACCTTAAAATGTTTCACACTACTGTAGGCTTAACGTTTTTAACTTGTACCTTGAATTACCAGCACAGTTAAATGGCAGTCCAAGGACTTGAACCTCGTTCCACAAGTGGAGTTCCCACAACGACTGCCTTTGCTTTTTTTGTGCTCTTTTACAAGGTAAAGCAAAACCTGCATCAAGAACAGCTTCAAAGATTTAACATGCATTTTCTTTGTTGTTATTAAAATTCAAATATATTTTATTCATCCCAAAGGGAAACAAAATAATATCAATACAAATAAATAAGATTCCAGTTATTATTACTTTTCGGTGTGTACCAATTTAACTTTCCAACTTTCATCAAAGCTGTCTTAATGCAAGAAACGAAACCCCTAAATACATGATAAAATACATTTACATAATTAAAAAGGTTTTGTTAACTTTTCACATAAAGCTGCATAAACAGCTAATAAGATACTTTTCATTAAATTGGAATACTACTTTTTACAATATAAAGGAATTTCATTCACATTTTATAAAAAATATTGTTTCATCTCAAAGCTTTCAATTAATTTTCATAAAGAAAGCAAAACCTTTTTTAATGTTCGTAATTCAATGTGAGTGCAAATTGTCGACGCAACATTACAAGGTAAAACCACACATTATACCCTCATGATCACTAAAATATGTAGGCACAACTATTGCCTCCACTTTATATGTCCTTGATTTCACATATACATGATCTATCAAAGTATCTTTTTCAGTGGTTGCTTCTCCAACCATTTGTAGATATCCTTTATCACAAACAAATTTTTTGATAGTTGATGACTTCAAAATATCATCATTAAATCTCCAATCAGTGCTATTGTTTCACTTTGTTTCTCAAGCCAATCAAGTAACTTTTCTAAATTCTTTTTAAATAGTGAAAGAGGATATAGTGGTGGTCGGTAAATTACCCCAAAACCATGTTAAGACTACTAAACCGATAAAGTAAACACTCCAAATTCAGCTCTGGTTGCTGCAGTACATCAAATTCTACATTTTCTGCACAATAGATGCCAACACCACCATGCTGTTGGTCTTGCAACGCAATCAATTCGGGATGCCTGGTAGAATACGACAAACATCGAGGACGGTTAGTGAAACTGTAACCATCTATTTTTACTGTATCTGTATGGGTTGAAGAAATCCATGTTTCTGTAACAGCAATGCATGCAGGCTTCCAATGTTCAGTATAAGAGGCCAAATCTTTTACATGCCGATTCAACTTTGCACATTCATGAGGAATACAGTAAAAACAGATGTGTTAAAGCGATCACATTGAATTGATCCACTTAAAAGAGGCGTCATACTCTGAAGTGCAACCAAAATGTCGTCCTTACAATATATTCTTTTTTCATCAAAGTCTTGAATTGTCAATCCTGAAAGAGTTCTTACACGACTTATAGCAACATAAGCCTGTCCTGGTGCAAATATTTTACGAAAAGAAACAACTGCTTCATCAACAGTTATTCCTTGAACTTTGTGTACTGTACATGCCCATGCCAATTTGAGAGGAAATTGTCGACGCAAGCCACCTTTAACAGTGGCTTTCTCCTCCTCAGGTCCAATGGGTGTGGACCCAGCCAAATCTGATGATGCATAGTGGCAGTTCTTCCTTTTCTGCACGCCTACACATCATCATCAAATTTAACATAGACCACTTTAGGAAACTTGTCCTTTTCTGGTATTAATATTTCTGTAACAGTACCACAAACACCATTAACCAAACCATCAACAACATCCACATTTTTACACAACATAACACGTGCTCCTTTACCCAATAACAACACTTCTGCTAAACAAGTATTTGAAGCTCTCGCATGATTTCCTTCCAACAACCTCAATTTTCCTGTTTTTTTATCGTTTACATAATCCTGTGCCCAATACTTACAAATTCAGGACAGGTCTCATATAAACGATGAATATTGTGCTCATTTACTTGTTTATTGGTTGCAAATATGTGCAAGGCTGAGCTGACCTCACCAGTTTCACAACGTTTTAAAATCTGTAAATCATCAGATAATAGTGTGTGCCTTTAGAGCGCGTTCTCATCCGGTTTAGCAGTTGAGAAAACAGAGCATCTTTTTGTCTAACTATTTCAGTTAACTCTGCTATTTTAAATAAATCTGACCATATTTTGTGGCAACACCATCAGAATATAGTGCCTTCCCTTTAACGGGAGGAAGCTGATAGAAATCACCTACCAGAATTACACTAATATTTCCATATGATTTTACGTTTTGTTTTATCTGACGCAATCGACCATGAACATATGATAACAGATTGTGATCAACCATTGATATTTCATCTATAATAAGAAGCTGGAGATCACAATATTTGACACGCAAGGAATTTAGCTTTTCTTCACCGAGAGGAGTGTACGGTAAGCGAAAATCCTTACCAATAGAAAATGTGGTGTGGATTGTGGTTGCTTCTAAATTATATGCAGCGATGCCGGTGGGAGCTGTCAGGAGTACGCATGTGTTGTCAGGATACTGACACACAGTGGACAATAATCGTTTTGATTCATATTGAATTGCCCTTATTAAATGACTTTTTCCTGTGCCAGCACCACCTGTAATAAAAATATGCAGCGGTTCAGGATTTTTTCCATTAACTTTAGCTAAACACCACTGCCTGATTTGATAAAAAACAGCGAGTTGTTTTTCATTCAAAGATCTAATCAATGCAAGGCCTTCATTTCTAGTAATTTTTTTCTTCTCAATACTGAAGACTCTTTACACTGCAAACTTAAATCTGGGATTTGTTCTTGATCAGTGTTTTCTATTTGTCTTTCTTTTTGTAATTCCACACACTCCAATCGTTCCAATTCAACCTCAGGACAAAGTTCAGCCCATGCATCTTCAAGCATAACATCACCAGTAATATTGTCCACAGCCTCATAATGATCAGACTCCAACTCAAATTCACTTCTATTTAAATCCACAACAGCCTTTACTGAATGTGTTGTTCCATCAACAAACCTGATCACACCAGTTCTATAAAAGTCACCAAAAGTTTCAAAATGTGCAGGTTTCAGTTCATGATCAAACGATAAGGCATAAATAGCTGCATTATGCTTTGATGAAACTTTTCTGGCTCTTTTGTTTCAGAGAAGCGCATATCGAACAACTGCTGGTTTTGTCCGAGTTCTTTTAACAACAAATCCAAAATCCTTATTCAATTTTACTGAATTTCTACACTTTTCATTTTTGACAAAACGCGATACTCTGAAGCAAACTTAGCCAGGCACATATCAGGAAACACACCATCATTTGGTCTATTTTTATAGCGGTCAACGATTCCAGTCATCCACATGTCTTCTGGGGTAAGATCCTGTAATGCAGCTTTTTGTTTTAAAACAGAAATTGGTAAACTCATTTTCACAATATTATCACCCGTTGGAATAAAAACAACTTTCCGGGAACATTCCTTTAAATGCATGTTTGTGAGTCTATAAACTGCTTCCTGAGCACAAACGTCACGATTATGCAAATAGACACTTCCAAGACTCTTTAATGCCTCTTTAGCACTAAGATTACCGTCTTTTGCTGCTTCTCTCTGTGCATTTCCCAGAAGAAGACCAACTTCACGTTCACTTTTTGACATATAAGAAACAATATAAACACAACATGCATATGCATCAACACAATACTGGATATCAATATTTGCATTCCAAGCTTTTAACAGCGATCTACTATATTGATTAATCCAGACTTCGTTAATTTGCCTTTTCAACACCACATGTGTATTCCTACTAGATCGTTTATATGCCGTTTCAAATAAGCCTTGACTGATGCACAAACCCTCAAACATTTCTTCCACAGTGTTATATGGACAATTTTCATCTGAAATGGCATTTTTTATCCTTGTTAAAATATTGCTTGCGGCATCACTGTCCATTTGCTCCGGAGGCGTCTTGTTCTTAAGACATTCACAATCAGCACTACCATCAATTTTATCCAAATTGCATTTACAAGTGTTGACTGGATCTTGATATTTTTCGCCACGACAAATAAAAGTGCGACAAGATGCAGGCCGAGGGAAATTAAAACGGCAAACAGTTTTTTTCTTTTTACAAGTTTTTGAATGTGTTTTGAATGCTGTTGTACAGATGTAACTACTTCATACAACGCATCTTCTTCAGATGGAATTTCACATGTAACATACTCATCAATAAATGCAATAACCTCTTCATCTGTATTTTTGTCCAAAATTGGAGCACCAGCAATCCAAAAAAGGCAATGGCAATGAGGAGAGCCACGTTGCTGGAATTCGACACGATAATAGTAGTCTTCAATTTTTCCAATGGGATTAGCAGGAGACATGAGAACTTCTCTTACAAAAACATGCCATCTAAAATCAAACATTCTAGCAGCAGTAACAGGGTTTCGACGCAACAATTCACACTTGTCTGCCCATTGCAAACTGTTCCAAAGTCTCCGTTCGGCCTTCCTGCTTTAAGATGCTATAAAGCAGATTAGTCCATCTCATATCTGCAGACGAAAACGAGGCAAACCATGTGGGTTTCCCCAACATTCTAACACAAGCTAGCAAGTCGTTGAGCCGTCTGCCAAAAGCTGGTGTGCCTCGAATGGGTTTCAAGAACCGATACCCATCATCAAACTCCAACAACTTATTTATAGACTGGTCATTCTTCAGAACCTCAGTCATATTTTGAGGTGTAGAACTTGTGCCTTTACGTAAAGCTTGACACTTTAGAGACAACCTGCTCCAGTTCTGACATGTATTGAGCAAAGAATATATATTCCACATTACGTGCAAATCTACCATCAGCATGAAGAAGCCTATTATTAAAATAACGACTCAAAGTTAAATGATATTGCCGCTTTTCATGGTATGTGTTAAAACCTGATGGGAACAATACAGGGAAACATTTTCCTTCATTGGTAGAATCAGAAAGCAGTTTTATAGGGTTATTATTTTCACTCGGTGCTACATTCAACACGTTGTCAACATATAAATCCAACGCTTCTTGTCCTATCTACGGGCATAGACAAGTGTCCTGGAACATGCAGTGTTGCTGTCGGTCATGTAAAAGGTCATCATCATTTTCATCTATGGACATATCTTCTTCTTTAACAGTATTACTGTTTAAAACAGAATTATTATCTTCCTGAGAAAACTCATTAATCCAAGATTCATTGAACTCCACATTTTTATGCAAGTTACAGTGTTTCAAGTACCAAAGAGCTTCCTGGACATGCATTGAGTCAACATATTGATAATCATAATGACCTTTATATGTTAATTTACGCTTTAACTTAACAGGCAACAAAGATCCTTCCATATTACTACGTGGTAGCAAACTGCAGGTTTCAGCAACATTTGCAGGTACACAAGTAACCGGACCATGCACGCCATTCTGCCCGCCTTTGGGTAAAGCCAACATCTTCATAAATGGTATATGTAAAGCTATTAAATGTTGCTCCAAACTATTCAAACATGCCAACTGAGGTGGGATGTCATCAACAGTCAAATTATTGCATGAACTTTCTGGTGGCATTTGACCTTTACTAATTTTGTGATGACAACAAGTACATATATACATTATTTCGACAGGTTTGGAGATTGCATGGTGATATGCATGCATTACTACATATATGCAAATAATCATCACTTATACATTTATCCGCGATTAAAGACATTTCTTTAGTTTTTCTGTAGGAATCTTTGTGACAATTCAAGACCTGATGTTTGAATAACAACCGAAAGCATACGCAACACACAAAATTGGGCCCCTCTTTTACTTTGTCCAAAAATTGCGCAACAACAAAATCAAACTCCTTCAATTTTATTTTAATGTCTCGTCTTTTTATCTCTACATTTGATATTTTATGGATCTTATGTTGTGGATTAAGGTATTTCGTTCTACTTAACTCTTTAACTTTTTCACGGTGACATATGTCTTCATTATATTTAGCAACGCTCATTTGTTTAACTTTTTCACGGTGACATATGTCTTCATTATATTTAGCAACGCTCATTTGTTTAACTTTATTGCGATGACGTATATCTTTATTATACTTAGTAATGCTCATTTGCTTAACTTTATTGCGATGACGTATATCTTTATTATACTTAGTAATGCTCATTTGCTTAACTTTATTGCGATGACGTATATCTTTTATACTTAGTAATGCTCATTTTCATAACCTTTTTTTGGTAAGTCTTATCCTCACGGTATATTTCTAATCCAATTTTTTGTTCCTTGTATAGAACATTTTTATTATAGGCATTTCTTTTATTAAATTTAAATTTTTGCCTATATATGTCATTTCTATATTTAATGTTTTTTGATGATCCTTTTTTTGTCGTAAATACAGAGAAAAACTGTAATTTGCTTTACCGCTTGAAACAGTTTGCTTTGCATTTTTCTGACTTGTGAAGACCTCGTCCGTCTGTGTTGGGTATTTAACGAAACATTTTCTTCACAAAGTTTAAAGCAACAGTCTTCATCACCTTGTTTTGCACAAATAACGACGTCAAAATGCTTACCACAGTTCTGCAAATATATTGCTTGATTGGTGAAATTATTACTTTTTGAATTATATCTGGTCCACTGTGTGCCATTAAATACATATATATCCAGGCCTAACATTTGAGCAGCAGATTTAAACTCAATTTCAGTAGCACAGTGACCAACATACTTCATCTGTGACTGGTTAACATATTCTGCCACAGAAGCAAAATCTTTTGTCAAATATTTTGCACATTCTTCTGTATTATTGGTCATGTGTGAAATAACAGCGAGTCTAATTTTACGGTGATTTTTCTCAGAACCACTAAGTGAATAGGCTACAGCTCTGAAAAAACTGTTACCGTCATTTATAATATTTTTAGTCTTGCACACATTTCCCAAAGGCCCACGCAATATTACATTTTTAAAATTATGTTCTTCAAAGTCTATTTTTAGATTTTTACACAGAGTTTTAGCAGTAATTTCTGAAATGGGAGAAAATAGCAAAGTATTTTGATTGTCTTGTAAAATACCGACGCATGAAAGTGTCAGTGTTCACCGTCTTTATTGCAATTTTTGGTTTTGTTTTAGTTTGCCTAGTTTTAGATTCACCAGAAACATCTGTATTCATGCAATAACCATAACATGTTTGTGAATGAGGCTGCTTTACACAAGTAACTGTCTCATAATGATTTCCGCTAATATTTTGCAAATAGATACCATGATTGGAAAAACTGCTCAAAGAACAATATTCAAGCCATTTATCATCGCAAAATGTGAAAATATTAACACCAAAATAATCAGCTGCAGCTTGAATTTCTACTTCAGTTGCCCAACTGCCAACATATTGCATCCTTGAAATGGCAATATATTGTGATATGGAGGAATACTCACTTCTTAAAATGCTGTCATACATGTGAGAATTCCTTTGTAACTGGTTTACAACAGCAAGCCTAATTTTGCGATGATTTTTCTGGGTGCCACTGATGGCTTGACTAAGTGCTCTGAAAAAGCAGTTTCCATCCCCAACAATTTTTTCTGTCATACACGGCACACCCAACACCCCAACCACACAAGATACAGAATTTGCCCGTTGAAACTCCACATTCAACTTTCCACACAGTGACCGTGCAATCTCGTCAGAGACAGGGTTAAAATACAAAACCTTACTTTGGACATCAGTAACAACAACATCATCAACATCATCCATGTCTGAAATGTCAAGTTGGGATGAATGTACTCCACAAGAATCATCTTGCATATCAACACTTGTGTTATCATCAAAAAGACCACTGCTCTCTGGAACAGCAACTAAATGTTCAGAAACAAGTTTACTTGAGTCCATCTGAACAATATGAACTCCGCTGATTTCAAATAATTTGGGAGTGTCGTGGAGTTCACCAGAAAACTTCATAATGTACACAAAGACATCATGAAGAGTATTGAAGTAAAGGACAACACTCTTCCCATTTTCATGCACCATGCCCTTGGTGTTGCGTGCATGAGAGTCTACAACAGCATAACGTTCATTACAACTAATAAGGGCACAAGTACTGCCACTTATTGTAATAAAGCAGGTTTCATAATTTTCCACACATCCTACTGAGTCCATCCCAAAGACTAGTGTGGACACCTGCATCAATAAACTCTCCTTCCAGTACGTCGACATCCCCAGCAACATAGTCCCCATAAGAATACTCAAAACATTGTCCATCAACATGCATGTTTTTAGGTAAGTCTGGGACAGAGAGAAGCTCACTTCCACCACTGATTAAATTGTTATCACGCAAAAATGTATAGAGCTCATCACCTAAAATAACTACATCATCCAATATGTCAGCATTCCATGAGAAAACACTGACAAGTGTGTGCTTCGTTAAAGCAACAGCACTTATGGCTGCACACTGAAGTCCAGCATATTTAAACCGATCATCCCCCTGATGAAACGATCCACTGAGTGATGCAACATGGCTACTTGCACTATGGCATGCATTTGTAGCCTGTGTGTGAGAAGTAACTGCTGCACATGTCTCCACATTAGTGTACATTTCTTTTACAGAAATACCAGAGACTGCATACTGAGCGACATTCAGTGATTCCCTGAGGTTAACAAGGTGAATCATTAAATCATTTAAACACGTGTTAAACACGACGACAGAGGTACCGAAGTCTGATGCCAAGCCCTGTGAATTCCGTGTTCCACAGTCCACAACAACAAAGTAGTCTCCATGCTGGATTACCAGGGTATTTGCACCAGGAAGACCAAAAACACACATTCCATAACTCGACAAATATTTCTTTAATATTTCACAAAGTTCCTCCTCCTGCTGAAAATCAAATGTCCCAACATCATGTTTTCCAATTCCAACTTTCCACTTACGACCAAAAATAGGCTGATCTTCAACCAACCTGCACAACTCTGGCTTTTGGCCTCGGTTTGGTCTTTCTCGCGCAATATATTCCGCCAAATGCCGACCTTGTACAACGACTTCATCTACATCAGATGTTTTCCAAGTACAAATGGGAGAAATGTGGTGTTTTATTGCTGCTACAACACTACATGACATTGAGTTATGTGTAGAGTTTTACTACCCAAAAATGTTTCCTGGTACTAGAGACTGTGGAAGCTCGCTTGAACACCGGCAAGGAACGGGTTAACAGCCTGACCTTTGGGTGAAGTCTCCACGCGCTGTAAATGACCCATCTCCTCAGGCGTCTACAATGAAAATATGAAAAACATGATATTTCTACATCCTCAGGCTTCTCATTAAATGTCATATCATTAACAGAACTGAAACTTACAATTATCCAATATTTCAATAAAATTAGAAAAGAAAATACACATTGTGCTAATGTTCTGTTTTAAATGTAAACAAAATAAATTATTTAAGACTATTGTGGTGAAATTCCAGCTAAAATATGCATTATTTGAGCTGTGATGGATTTTAGCACAGGCTAATTTTTGCCTGATAAGAAATTTTAAATTTCTCAGTCAAACTCTGCTGCAGCAAATCATACAATTCTCTACCAAAAGCTTCTTAAACATTACAAAACAAACAGAAATATCATTATTTTTATTGTTTTAGCTTAAATGGAAAAAATATAGATTTTATAAAATGCATCTTAAATTGCACTAAATCCTTTTATATTACAGCAAATGGCCTTTTGACCCAAAATAGTGCAGATGACTATTTACTAAATTTGTGAATTACTTAAATTGATTCATTGTGAGAAATCTATTCACTTAAGCCTTAATTATTATTTTTAGTACATGTCCTTGCAAAATACAAACCATTCAATTTCTTCCGCTTATACGGAGTCTGCTCACAGGCTTAGCAGTTAAGAAGGCAGGCCTCAAAGAATATCTACATTTAAGTTTAAATCTCTCCTTACTGCAAATTGATGCCGTTTTATTTATACATAACAGACTTATTATATAACCCAATGGCAATAATTTGGAAGAGATTTGAATTATGTGATGAAAATTTTACAATGAAAATAACACTCAGAGAAAAATCTTTTATTCAGAGAAATAGCAGGACATTACTATACAAACCTCCCGGCCAACAGGAACCTCCAAAGGACAGGCAGCCCCCACAGCAGGACACTCGGACGCCACACGAGGACAGGCAGAACGCGCGTCAGAAAAACACACCCTGGGTCGCTTGAGTACAACCTACAAATAAATGAAAGAAAAAACATAACAAGTTCATATTGCACAAAATCAATATATAATGTGATATGTTTTCAATAAAATACTTCACACTGTTGAACATTCATTAACTACACATTTAACTTTAATGTGCAAAACGCTTACAGTGTTTTCAGCCGGCACAAATTCTGCATCTTTGTCAGGAGTTACAGGAGATGCAGCTGAAACCTAGAGAAATAAAAACAAACAAAATAAATTAAATAAAGTCATGTCACTAGAGATCATTAATTACTTATGCTTTTACATACCTTCTGTCTCACACGCCTAAACTTTGAGACAGGTGGTTTTTTTGTATGTTCCACAGGCTTTGTCTGTAACATCAAATATTGTAGATATGTGTTATTTATAAAATTTAAAAAATGATACTTGATAATTGCAGTATTTTGCAAGTTACCTCGGTGCCTGTGCGAACATCTGAAAGGGCCGATGGAGAAACTGTTTCCATGGCAACCAAAATAGCGGGTGAGAAACGGACAGGATTGGACGGGATGGCACACTGCGTTACAGCCACAGCCGTGTGGTCCCTCTACAAGAGCAAAATTTTAATTATTACGACAGCAATGACATTGACATTATATAAAGGTGCAAGTCTGACGCACCTGGCAAGGAACCACTCTTTTCTCGGGTGAATCGTCTGATTCTCCCGAGTAGTTCCTCTGCAAAGGTAGAGATATGTAATTTTTAGGATGACTAGCTAAAGTTAAACATCTTTCTTCAACTGCAAGCAAAAACAAAAAAGTCATACCTTCCTGCCGGATGTCACAAGCATCCATTCAGTAGGGAGTGGAGAAGCAGGTCGAGAACGCTCCTCTCCCTTAACTACCACACGGGGCACAAACCTCGGTTGATACGGAGGAGTTCTCTGAGTCTGCACCAGTGGCTGTGGTGCTGAGGACTCCATGAACTGATAGGAAAACACCCAAATCAGTTCCTTCAGGATTTGCATGCCGTGGTCGTCAGACAAGTGGATCTATGAAGAATCATAGATAAGGTCAGCATGTCATATAAATGCAAAATTGTTTCTTAGTGTGTTTGAAATGAAGTACTCACACCATCGGCACCACAGATTGAGGGAGTTCAGAGAGAAGTAGTCAGCGAGAGGATAATACCGAATCCCTGAAAACAATAATAAAATGAAAATAAATTTTCAAACATTCACTAAAAGATAAAAAGAGCTGCAATACATTTCCCAACCAAGAACATAATGAGAAATATTTAAATACCTACCTAGCTTTGCCGACCTGCGGTGGAATTCTTGTTCAAACAAGGTCTGCTTCTCTCTGGGCTCAGTTAAACGAGGAACGAAGCCGGTACAAAAAACCTATACAAATAACAAATTTAGAGATTTATATTACCTATGAACCTATTAAAAAATGATGTTTATATCACTGTTTGTTTATTACAGATCTCAGTGACCATTGCTCTGCATGTTTTATATGCAAGTCTGAAGGGAAATACCTAAAACATGCAGAAGTTTCTGTGAAATACCATTGAGAACCTCTGGTTTTCATAAACCACAGTGATTACAGTACCTTCGGCCAACGGCTACAGACAGCCTTCAGGTATTTCTCAAATTCCTGCCCGGCTTCTTCTGGGTGACGGCTGGCCGTAAGGTTATTTGATGGAGCCATGACGCAAACAGCATCAGGCTCCCGAGGCAGAACTGCATTCAACACCTCGAGACGCAAGTCAGCTGCGCAAGCACCAGGAGTGGACATGAACCCAAACTGGAAACAGCCGCTTGCCATCTGAACAATGTCGTCCGCAAACGTTCTCAAATGGGACGCGCCGATCAGAAGAACAAACTAAAATAGAAAAATACAGCAAAATAAAAACTAGGCCTATAAATTCTATTTGAAACTGTTGCTGATTTTACTTACTTTCTTATCGGGCAGTCCCTCTGGAATGACCAGCTTGTGACAGTGGTTGGTCACTTCACTAGCCGGCCACGGTCTCACAGCATGGCGCCAGCCGGTACCACGCCCTATTGAAATGTAAAAAAGAAAGAAAAATTACTTAAATATAGACTGTGAACTCTGGATATTTCATTTGACATCCAAATAAGAGATTCAATTTAAATAAATGTAATTAAACACTGACGTGGAACAAAGTCGCTGGAAGACGTTGATGTCTCTAAACGTTCAGTCCGACCTGCCTCCATGCGCTTCTTCGCAGCGAGCGAACGGCGGTGAGATTTTCCTCGGGGCATCTAGAGAGAAATTCTGTGATTTAATATGAATCTATGCTTATTTCCAGGCCCAAATGAGTAACTTCATGTTCAAAAACGAACCGAAAAATGAGCAACCCGCAACTTAATATTACATTTACAATAAACTTTAAAAGAAATGAAAAGACTGTTACAGTTATTTCGATAAATACCAATGAAATCTATTATGAAAACTGAATAAGCAGTTCTTTTTGAGATGTGTCTTGTTCTAATTTAGAAAAACAACACTTAAAACAACTACATACTCTTCGCTTTCTTTTAATTCAGATGTTTTGTAACAGCCGTAAGAGACAGTAGCTAACAGCCTGAACTTCGTTCTGGGAGCCGCTAGCACGAGCAAACAGCCTGAACCTCGTGCTCGCAGCTACTAACAGTAGAGTAACGATTAACAATGAGAAAAAAAGCTATTAAAAAAATTAACTTCTGATTAAAATTTAAAACTAGAAATTTAAACGAACCCGTCTCTGTGTCTGGAGCGCACGCTGCAGACACAGGTGATCAGAATTCAGCTTAATTACATCACTAGTTAAAACGCAACCGACGTTTAGCACGTGTTAAAAGCTTATATTTACTATCAGCAGCAGATATTAGGTACATAGCCTGAAGCTAAATGATGCTATGCAATAGTTTATATTACGGTGGTAATATAGCGCCGTATTTTAAGAAAGTCACATCCATAACATGTTTATCATATATATGCAAAAACTTACTTCGACGGAAAGACTTGGAAGCACTGCTTGGAAAAGGCTTGGAATTCTCCTGGTTTCAAAGTTGATGTGAAATCTCTCACGAGCAATTCACTCCAACAGTCTGTAAAAGACTGATTCAAAACTCAGCGTACAAAACGGTCGAGATCAACCAACCAATCAGATTTAAATAATTCAAATAAGCCAACCAACTACGACTACAAAGTGACGTCACTTTGTAGTTTACGTCTCCCGAAGAGACCTTTTTCACGCTTCCGTGTTTTAAAGCGGATGTGGAGTTGGAAAACTTCCGGTGGCTATAGTGTTAGCTTTAAAATGCTAGGAAAATGGCTCAGTTTCGGCGCAATTGTGTTTGTTCAGTCCCTGGTTGTTCATGTGGGGAAAGAGAACCAACGGAAGCAGTGGATCCAGGCGATGCGAAGACATGAAGGTCCCAACTTTTGCATAAAGAGGGTTAGCACTTTCGTATGTAGCCCCAACTTCACACAGGTCTTGTGCGAAATTCGGTGCCCCTGTGAAAATCTGTTCCCTGCGTCGGGAGCGCGCATTACAGCCAGAGAGGTGAAAGAGGCGAATCTGATGATTTTCACGTCGCTTCTGATCAATTTCTCGGTAAAAACAACTAATACAACCATGTCAATGTTGTAACATTCCGTTTAATTGGCAGCTGTTGTTTAAAAAAATTGTAAAATAATAAATAAACGAGGTCTTCTGACGCTGTTTTGTGTTATTGTAAACACCAAGAGAATCGCTCTTTTCTCACGTAAGTCTGGCAGAAATAAAAGTCAGTCACCAAACACAGTTTTCCCAACACGTAGTGTGTATGTAAAGGTTTTTGTGAATTTGGAAACAGTTGTTCTATATTCCCCAATGTTATGGAGTAAGGAGAGGAAAGAATGGATAATTCAGCAGCCTGAAATAATCTGTTCCCCCTCCATAAAATGGGAACAAATTCTTTTATCTGCAAATGCTTAACTGTGTTTATTCCTCTCATCAATAATAATAACTCCTGTTATTTTGGTAGCATTTGCTCCTTGTTTGCCAGAGTTATGAGGGGGGAACCATATATTTCAGCTGGCTAAAATAATACGTTCCCCCTCCATAAAATGGGAACAACCTTACTTACCAGCAAGATTTTTTCTCTGCTTATTCCTCTTATAATTAACAATAACTCCTGTGATTTTGGTAGAATTTGCTCCTTGTTTGCCAGAGTTACGAGGGGGGAAACATATATTTCAGCTGGCTAAAATAATCTGTTCCCCATCCATAAAATGGGAATAAATTAATTTACCAACAACTCTTGAACTGTGCTTATTCCTCTTATCATTAACATTAACAGCAAATCATGCAAGTTTGAAAACATTTGCTCTTTATTTGCCAAAGATATGAGGGGGAACAATATATTTTAACCACCTGAAATAATTTGTGTCCCCTCCAAAACATGGGTACCAATTAATTTACCAGAAAAATGTTCTCTTCATTTCTCAAAGGTAAGTGGCCTTGGAATTTAAACTATCTTTCCATAGCTGTCTTATATTAAAGTGTTGTAAGGATATATATCAAACACAGTTATCAAATGTAATTTATTAACCATTATACAATATACATAAATTAGCACATCACACCAAACTCAGGAACAAGAAAATTTCCTGAAATAAATGTTTTAAGATTCCATGTTTATGTATTAAGTTTGGGCTAAGTACAAATTTTTTTTAGAGAAACATACAAATAATAGTAATCATGATAACAATTCTCATAAACACTCAAAATAATAACATTAATATTATCCTCACAACCTAAGACTTGATATACCAACAAGTCTAATTAAAGACTTGGTATATCAATTTGACCCCATGTTTTTTTGAGGGGGAACGGATTATTTCAGGCAGCTAAAACAGCTAAAATATTAAGTTCCCCCTCATAATTTTGGCAACTAAAAAGCAAATGTCACCAAATCTACAGGAGTCATTGTTGTTGACAAGAGGAATAAGCAGAGAAAAAAATCTTGCTGGTAAGTGAATGTTCCCATGTTATGGAGGTGGAACGGATCATTTTAGCCACCTGAAATATATGGTTCCCCCCTCATAACTCTGGCAAACAAGGAGAAAATGCTACCAAAATCACAGGAGTCATTATTGTTAATGAGAGGAAAAAGCAGAGAAAAAAATCTTGCTGGTAAGTGAAGTTGTTCCCATTTTATGGAGGGGGAACAGATTATTTTAGCCAGCTGAAATATATGGTTCCCCCCTCATAACTCTGGCAAACAAGGAGCAAATGCTACCAAAATCACAGGAGTCATTGTTGTTGATGACAGGAATAAGCAGAGAAAAAAATCTTGCTGGTAATCAAAAATCAATAATGTGCACAGTAAACATTAAATACTGTGCTAACAAAGAGCTTTACTAATTGAATAAACTGAATAGTGTGTTTGATACATCCAGTTTCATACATTGAGCGTTGTTTGTTGTTATGTATATAAGATGTTTAAAGGCTTGTTTAAAAGAGCTCTGAGAAAATGCTAAGTATCTTATTACCGATCCATTGGGGTTGTAATATTGTAGCACTTCCTGTGATTAATACCTAATTAATCACAGAAATGCGTACTGCCTGCTGGACGGGCGCGGAAACTGCCCACATGGGCAGGTAGCACGCTGAACACGTGCTAACTTCTGTGTTAGCACGTGGGCAGCGTTGATGGAGACTGAGCAACAGCTTCCGCGGTGCGGGCGGAGGCGCTGAAAACTGCGTGAGAGCTTCTGTGGTGGCTGGCGTAAGGCGACGGTTGCTCGTACCCCGCGGTGGACAATAGGCCGGAGCGGCGCTTGGCTGCGAGGGCCGTTCGAGGCTGCTTGCAGCTTTAATTATTATTATTATTCTGCCCCCCTAAAGAGGGGCCTTTTTGGGGGCTTTATCATTTTCAAAAACTCACCAAACTTGGCGGACGCGTAAAGGGAGTTTCAAAATTTTGTATTTTAAGGTCATTGCAAAAATCCCATAAAAAATGGCTCAATAGCGCCACCTACAAATTTTCAAAGGACCCTTTGCTATTCACTTAATTTATCCTAGAGACATGAAATTTGGTACACTTGTAGAGCTCCCCAAGATGCTCAAAATTTACAATTAATGTCATAGTGCAAGTATCACAGGAAGTCAGCCATTTTGGATTGAAGGTCCAATTGTGAGGCCATTTTTGCCGTTTACAGCCTCCGTATTTTATCGAACTCCTCCTAGGGATTTCGATTGATCGGCTTCAAACTCGGTCAGTCTGTTCATAAGGCATGTCCCATCTAAAGTTATCAAAACGGTGAGTTTTTGAGTATGCTGAAGGGGGGTTAGCAGGGGTCAAAGTTCACCTACTCGCCATAAAAAAATAAACTGCTATATCTCCTACACAGAAACTCACAGAGGCACCAAAGTTTCTGTGATTGATCATCATGGGGTCTCCTACAATACCCTATGGTCGAATGATGACATCACTTAGGCCACGCCCCATGAGAACAGGAAGTGTCATGTTTTACTGTCAAAGGTCGCTATCTGACCCCTTTGACCTCATCAACATGAATCTGTGCCCAGACACAGAAGAGATGCTGGTGTATTGAGGATTCCAACCCCGACCAGCTTCAATGCAGCAGGTGGGTGTGGCGGCGTGGGCGAAGTGACCTGTAACGCCATCGCCATACGTTTGGCTCTCAATTCCACATTTTCGGGCGCAGCTGCTCCAAATTCACAAGGATGGACAGTCATCTACTCCCGGACAGGAATCCATCACAATATTTGGTGGGCGTAGCCTAATTTCTCTATAGCGCCCCCTAGAAAACTTTAAATGATCAGCCCCAAGCCATGCTTTAACCTACAATTACGAAACTTTGTACACGTGTGTACCTTGTCAGGACTTACAAAAAAGTCTCTTGGAGCCATGGTCTAAACCCCACAGGAAGTCGGCCATTTTGGATTGAAGTTCGGATTTTGACCCATTTTTGCAGTTTGCAGCCTTCGTATTTGATCGAACTCCTCCCAGGGATTTCGATTGATCGGCTTCAAACTCGGTCAGTCTGTTCATAAGGCATGTCTCATCTAAAGTTATCAAAACGGTGAGTTTTTGAGTATGCTGAGGGGGGTTGGCAGGGGTCAAAGTTCACCTACTCCCCATAAAAAATAACTGCTATATCTCCTACACAGAAACTCACAAAGGCACCAAAGTTTGAGTGATTGATCATCATCGGTGTCCTACAACATCCTATGGTCGAGTGATGACATCACTTAGGCCACGCCCCCTGAGAACAGGAACTGTCATGTTTTTACTGTGAACGGTCGCTATCTGACCCTTTTGACCTCATCAACATGAAACTGTGACCAGACACCGAAGACATGTTGGTGTATTGAGGATTTCAACCCCGACCAGCTACGACGGAGCAGGTGGGCGTGGCGGCGTGGCCAAGTGACCTGTAACGCCATCGCCATACGTTTGGCTCTCAATTCCACATTTTTGTGCCCAGCTGCTCCAAACTCACAAGGATGGATTCCCATCAACTCCCCGACAGGAATCCATCACAATATTTGGTGGGCGTGGCCTTATTTATCTATTGCACCCCCTAGAAAACAGCAACCCATAGGTTATGTTGTTATTAATTATTTAAATATACATTATTATAACTTTTTATATATATATATAAGTTTATTTGATGGGTTAAAGTACAAACATTCATTCATTTTTGCTAGAAATAATACAAACAAAGTCATTCAGCAAAACTTATGACACAGCGAAGTAAGAACACACTGGGGTCAGTGTTGATGGAGCACCACTGGCACCTTGTGGCGATATACTGGTACTGCTAGTGCAATACCAGTATTGCCCCAGCAGGAGGCAGTGGTACTCCATCAATGAGAAAACAGATCGACGCTACGTAATAACAGTCAGCCGGCGACAGCTGGAGCTGCGAAGTTTTCCTGAACATTTTGCCTTCTTTTTGGAGCCACAGAACTGGACTACGCTCAACATTTTGCTTGGATTTTGGAGTTGCAAATCTGAACCACGCTTTTGAGCAAGAAGGCTCTGTTGGACCGGAGTTGGAGAAGTTTAAACTGAGCAACAGCTTCCGCGGTGCGGGGCGGAGGCGCTGAAAACTGCGTGAGAGCTTCTGTGGTGGCTGGCGTGAGGCGGCGGTTGCTCGTACCCCGCGGTGGCAATAGGCCGGAGCGGCGCTTGGCTGCGAGGGCCGTTCGAGGCTGCTTGCAGCTTTAATTAGGCCCGAGCAGCTAAGCGCTGCGAAGGCCTATTGTTTTCCTACTGTTTCTTATTATTATTATTCTCCCTCCAAATGAATTGGCTTTTTGGGGGCTTTATCATATTCAAAAACTCACCAAACTTGGCGGAGGCCTTAAGCCTGTTTCAAATTTACGTATTTTAAAGTCGTCGCAAAAATTCCACAAGAAATGGCTCAATAGCGCCACCTAGAAATTTTCAAAGGACCCTTTGCTATTCACTTACTTCATCGTAGAGACATGAAATTTGGTACACTTGTAGAGCTCCCCAAGATGCTCAAAATTTACAATTAATGTCATAGTGCAAGTATCACAGGAAGTCAGCCATTTTGGATTGAATGTCAAATTTTCACCCCATTTTTGCCATTTACAGCCTTCGTATTTGATCGAACTCCTCCTAGGGATTTCCATTGATCGGCTTCAAACTCGGTCAGTCTGTTCATAAGGCATGTCCCATCTAAAGTTATCAAAACGGTGAGTTTTGAGTATGCTGAAGGGGGATTTGCAGGGGTCAAAGTTCACCTACTCGCCATAAAAAATAAACTGCTATATCTCCTACACAGAAATGCACAGAGGCACCAAAGTTACTGTGATTGATCATCATCGGCTGCCCTACAATACCCTATGGTCGAATGATGACATCACTTAGGCCACGACCCCTGAGAACAGGAAGTGTAATGTTTTACTGTGGACGGTCGCTATCTGACCCTTTGACCTCATCAACATGAAACTGTGCCCAGACACAGAAAACATGTTGGTGTATTGAGGATTCCAACCCCGACCAGCTTCGATGGAGCAGGTGGGTGTGGCGGCGTGGCGAAGTGACCTGTAACGCCATCGCCATACGTTTGGCTCTCAATTCCACATTTTTGGGCCCAGCTGCTCCAATTTCACAAAGATGGACCCTCATCTACTCCCCGACAGGAATCCATCACAATATTTTGTGGGTGTGGCCTAATTTCTCTATAGCGCCCCCTAGAACACTTTAAATGATCAGCCCCAAGCCATGCTTTAACCTACAATTACGAAACTTTGTACACGTGTGTACCTTGTCAGGACTTACAAAAAAGTCTCTTGGAGCCATTGTCTAAACCCCACAGGAAGTCAGCCATTTTGGATTGAAGTTTGGATTTTGACCCATTTTTGCCGTTTACAGCCTTCCTATTTGATCGAACTCCTCCTAGGGATTTTGATTGATCGGCTTCAAACTCCGTCAGTCTGTTCATAAGGCATGTCCCATCTAAAGTTATCAAAACGGTGAGTTTTTGAGAATGCTGAAGGGGGGTTAGCAGGGGTCAAAGTTCACCTACTCCCCATAAAAAATAAACTGCTATATCTCCTACACAGAAACTCACAGAGGAACCAAAGTTTGAGTGATTGATCATCATCGGGTATCCTAGAATACCCTATGGTCGAATGATGACATCACTTAGGCCACGCCCCATGAGAACAGGAAGTGTCATGTTTTACTGTGGACGGTCGCTATCTGACCCCTTTGACCTCATCAACATGAAACTGTGCCCAGACACAGAAGACATGTTGGTGTGTTGAGGATTCCAACCCCGACCAGCTTCGATGGAGCAGCTGGGCGTGGCGGCGTGGCGAAGTGACCTGTAACGCCATCGCCATACGTTTGGCTCTCAATTCCACATTTTTGGGCGCAGCTGCTCCAAACTCACAAGGATGGATCTTCATCCACTCCCCGACAGGAATCCATCACAATATTTGTAGGGTGTGGCCTAATTTCTCTATAGCGCCCCCTAGAAAATTTTAAATGATCAGCCCCAAGCCATGCTTTAACCTACAATTACGAAACTTTGTACACATGTGTACCATGTCAGGACTTACAAAAAAGTCTCTTGGAGCCATTGTCTAAACCCCACAGGAAGTCGGCCATTTTGGATTGAATTTTGGATTTTGACCATTTTTGCCGTTTACAGCCTTCGTATTTGATCGAACTCCTCCTAGGGATTTCGATTAATCGGCTTCAAACTCGGTCAGTCTGTTCATAAGGCATGTCCCATCTAAAGTTATCAAAACGGTGAGTTTTTTGAGTATGCTGAAGGGGGGTTAGAAGGGGTCAAAGTTCACCTACCCCCATAAAAAGATAAACTGCTATATCTCCTACACAGAAACTCACAGAGGCACCAAAGTTTCTGTGATTGATCATCATCGGGTGTCCTACAATACCCTATGGTCGAATGATGACATCACTTAGGCCACGCCCCATGAGAACAGGAAGTGTAATGTTTTACTGTGGACGGTCGCTATCTGACCCCTTTGACCTCATCAACATGAAACTGTGCCCAGACACAGAAGACATGTTGGTGTATTGAGGATTCTAATCCCCACCAGCTACGATGGGGTAGGTGGGCGTGGCGGCGTGGCGAAGTGACCTCTAACGCCATCGCCATACGTTTGGCTCTCAATTCCACATTTTCGGGCCCAATTGCTCAAAACTCACAAGGATGGATCTTCATCCACTCCCCGACAGGAATCCATCACAATATTTGGTGGGCGTGGCCTAATTTCTCTATAGCGCCCCCTAGAAATCTTTAAATGATCAGCCCCAAGCCATGCTTTAACCTACAATTACGAAACGTTGTACACATGTGTACCTTGTCAGGACTTACAAAAAAGTCTCTTGGAGCCATGGTCTAAACCTCACAGGAAGTCGGCCATTTTAGATTGAAGTTCAAATTTTGACCCCATTTTTGGCGTTTATAAACCATTTCAGTAATTCGCCACTTGGGGTCAGTATTGCTCCACAAATGAAACAGCAGATAAACAGGATGAAGAACAATATCAATATTTCGCCAGTAGGTGTCAGTGTTCCTCCACCAATCCACGGGCGGATGAGCGTGAAAACTTTGTGAGAGCGTTGCCGTGACATTTCTAAAAGGATATAAATGTCTCAGATAATTTTTGTTGAATTAAATCATGCAGTAAATGTAGCGTTTTCTTACTTCTTACAAACCATTTCAGTAATTCGCCACTCTGAGTAAGAATTACTCCAACAATGAAATAGAGTGCTTTAGAAACACAGCTGAAAATGATGAAAAATGACGAACTGTAGTACTTCGCCATGTGCATATGATCGGCTGTAAATTACACGTGGATCTTCCGACTGACGCCAAATTGGATACGTATGACCTTTGTTGACCTCTAAAGAGAACAACAGCATTGAAATATATTTTGGCTCCACTGCGCGTCCTACATTAATCCGCCAGCTATATTTCCTCGCTAAACCAATGAATCTGCACCACATTTTTTGCATCGTCAAGGAGCGCCTCCGAACGCATCAGTGCGTACCGACTGGTGGACGGGTGTGGAAACTGCGCAACAACTTCTGTGTTAGCACGTGGCCAGCGTTGATGGAAACTGAGCAACAGCTTCCGCGGTGCGGGCGGAGGAGCTGAAAACTGCGTGAGAGCTTCTGTGGTGGCTGACGTGAGGCGACGGTTGCTAGTACCCCGCGGTGGCAATAGGCCGGAGCGGCGCTTGGCTGCGAGGGCCGTTCGAGGCTGCTTGCAGCTTTAATTAGGCCCGAGCAGCTAAGCGCTGCGAAGGCCTATTGTTTCTGTACTGTTTCTTATTATTATTATTATTATTCTGCCCCCCTAAAGAGGGGCCTTTTTGGGGGCTTTATCATTTTCAAAAACTCACCAAACTTGGCGGACGCGTGAAGGGAGTTTCAAAATTTTGTATTTTAAGGTCATTGCAAAAATCCCATAAAAAATGGCTCAATAGCGCCACCTAGAAATTTTCAAAGGACCCTTTGCTATTCACTTACTTTATCCTAGAGACATGAAATTTGGTACACTTGTAGAGCTCCCCAGAATGCTCAAAATTTACAATTAATGTCATAGTGCAAGTATCACAGGAAGTCGGCCATTTTGGATTGAAGGTCCAATTTTGAGGCCATTTTTGCCATTTACAGCCTCCGTATTTGATCGAACTCCTCCTAGGGATTTCGATTGATCGGCTTCAAACTCGGTCAGTCTGTTCATAAGGCATGTGCAATCTAAAGTTATCAAAACGGTGAGTTTTTGAGTATGCTGAAGGGGGGTTAGCAGGGGTCAAAGTTCACCTACTCGCCATAAAAAAATAAACTGCTATATCTCCTACACAGAAACTCACAGAGGCACCAAAGTTTCTGTGATTGATCATCATCGGGTGTTCTACAATACCCTATGGTTGAATGACGACATCACTTAGGCCACGCCCCATGAGAACAGGAAGTGTAATGTTTTACTGTGGACTGTCGCTATCTGACCCCTTTGACCTCATCAACATGAAACTGTGCCCAGACACAGAAGACATGTTGGTGTATTGAGGATTCTAATCCCGACCAGCTACGATGGAGCAGGTGGGCGTGGCGGCGTGGCGAAGTGACCTGTAACGCCATCGCCATACGTTTGGCTCTCAATTCCACATTTTCAGGCCCAACTGCTCCAAACTCACAAGGATGGATCTTCATCCACTCCCCGACAGGAATCCATCACAATATTTGGTGGGCGTGGCATAATTTCTCTATAGAGCCCCCTAGAAAACTTTAAATGATCAGCCCCAAGCCATGCTTTAACCTACAATTACGAAACTTTGTACACATGTGTATCATGTCAGGACTTACAAAAAAGTCTTTTGGAGCCATGGTCTAAACCCCACAGGAAGTCGGCCATTTTAGATTGAAGTTCAAATTTTGACCCCATTTTTTGCCATTTACAGCCTTGGTATTTGATCGAACTCCTCCTAGGGGTTTCGATTGATCGGCTTGAAACTCGGTCAGTCTGTTCATAAGGCATGTCCTATCTAAAGTTATCAAAACGGTGAGTTTTTGAGTATGCTGAAGGGGGGTTAGCAGGGGTCAAAGTTCACCTACTCGCCATAAAAAAATAAACTGCTATATCTCCTAAAAAGAAACTCACAGAGGCACCAAAGTTTCTGTGATTGATCATCATCGGGTGTCCTACAATACCCAATGGTCGAATGATGACATCACTTAGGCCACGCCCCATGAGAACAGGAAGTGTCATGTTTTACTGTGGAGGGTCGCTATCTGACCCCTTTGACCTCATCACATGATGTGCCCAGACACAGAAAACATGTTGGTGTATTGAGGATTCCAACCCCGACCAGCTTCGATGGAGCAGCTGGGCGTGCAGCGTGGCGAAGTGACCTCTAACGCCATCGCCATACGTTTGGCTCTCAATTCCACATTTTTGTGCGCAGCTGCTCCAAACTCACAAGGATGGATCTTCATCCACTCCCCGACAGGAATCCATCACAATATTTGTAGGGTGTGGCCTAATTTCTCTATAGCGCCCCCTAGAAAATTTTAAATGATCAGCCCCAAGCCATGCTTTAACCTACAATTACGAAACTTTGTACACATGTGTACCATGTCAGGACTTACAAAAAAGTCTCTTGGAGCCATGGTCTAAACCCCAGAGGAAGTCGGCCATTTTAGATTGAAGTTCAGATTTTGATCCCATTTTTGGCGTTTATAAACCATTTCAGTAATTCGCCACTTGGGGTCAGTATTGCTCCACAAATGAAACAGCAGATAAACAGGATGAAGAACAATATCAGTATTTCGCCAGTAGGTGTCAGTGTTCCTCCACCAATGACAAACAGATCCACGGGCGGATGGGCGTGAAAACTTTGTGAGAGCGTTGCCATGAAATTTCTAAAAGGATGGAAATGTCTCAGATAATTTTTGTTGAATTAAATCATGCAGTAAATGTAGCGTTTTCTTACTTCTTACAAATCATTTCAGTAATTCGCCACTCTGAGTAAGTATTACTCCAACAATGAAATAGAGTGCTTTAGAAACACAGCTGAAAATGATGAAAAATGACGAACTGTAGTACTTCGCCATGTGCATATGATCGGCTGTAAATGACACGTGGATCATCCGACTGACGCCAAATTGGATACGTATGACCTTTGTTGACCTCTAAAGAGAACAACAGCATTGAAATATATTTTGACTCCACTGCACGTCCTACATTAATCCGCCAGCTATATTTCCTCGCTAAACCAATGAATCTGCACCACATTTTTTGCATCGTCAAGGAGCGCCTCCGAACGCATCAGTGCGTACCGCCTGGTGGACGGGCGCGGAAACTGCGCAACAACTTCTGTGTTAGCACGTGGCCAGCGTTGATGGAAACTGAGCAACAGCTTCCGCGGTGCGGGCGGAGGAGCTGAAAACTGCGTGAGAGCTTCTGTGGTGGCTGACGTGAGGCGACGGTTGCTAGTACCCAGCGGTGGCAATAGGCCGGAGCGGCGCTTGGCTGCGAGGGCCGTTCGAGGCTGCTTGCAGCTTTAATTAGGCCCGAGCAGCTAAGCGCTGCGAAGGCCTATTGTTTCTGTACTGTTTCTTATTATTATTATTATTACGATTCTCCCTCCAAATGAATTGGCTTTTTGGGGGCTTTATCATATTCAAAAACTCACCAAACTTGGCGGAGGCCTTAAGCCTGTTTCAAATTTACGTATTCTAAAGTCGACGCAAAAATTGCAAAAGAAATGGCTGAATAGCGCCACCTAGAAATTTTCAAAGGACCCTTTGCTATTCACTTACTTCATCGTAGAGACATGAAATTTGGTACAGTTGTAGAGCTCCCGAGACGCTCAAAATTTACAATTAATGTCATAGTGCAAGTATCACAGGAAGTCAGCCATTTTGGATTGAAGGTCCAATATTGAGGCCATTTTTGCCGTTTACAGCCTTCGTATTTGATCGAACTCCTCCTAGGGATTTCGATTGATCGGCTTAAAACTCGGTCAGTCTGTTCATAAGGCATGTCCCATCTAAAGTTATCAAAACGGTGAGTTTTGGAGTATGCTGAAGGGGGGTTAGCAGGGGTCAAAGTTCACCTACTCACCATAAAAAATTAAACTGCTATATCTCCTACACAGAAACTCACAGAGGCACCACAGTTTCTGTGATTGATCATCATCGGGTCTCCTACAATATCCTATGGTAAACTGATGACATCACGTAGGCCACGCCCCCTGAGAACAGGAAGTGTCATGTTTTACTGTCAAAGGTCGCTATCTGACCCCTTTGACCTCATCAACATGAATCTGTGCCCAGACACAGAAGACATGTTGGTGTATTGAGGATTCCAACCCCGACCAGCTTCAATGCAGCAGGTGGGTGTGGCGGCGTGGCGAAGTGACCTGTAACGCCATCGCCTTACGTTTGGCTCTCAATTCCACATTTTCGGGCGCAGCTGCTCCAAATTCACAAGGATGGACAGTCATCTACTCCCGGACAGGAATCCATCACAATATTTGGTGGGCGTGGCCTAATTTCTCTATAGCGCCCCTAGAAAACTTTAAATGATCAGCCCCAAGCAATGCTTTAACCTACAATTACGAAACTTTGTACACGTGTGTACCTTGTCAGGACTTACAAAAAGTCTCTTGGAGCAATGGTCTAAACCCCACAGGAAGTCGGCCATTTTGGATTGAAGTTCGGATTTTGACCCATTTTTGCAGTTTGCAGCCTTCGTATTTGATCGAACTCCTCCCAGGGATTTCGATTGATCGGCTTCAAACTCGGTCAGTCTGTTCATAAGGCATGTCTCATCTAAAGTTATCAAAACGGTGAGTTTTTGAGTATGCTGAAGGGGGGTTGGCAGGGGTCAAAGTTCACCTACTCCCCATAAAAAATAAACTGCTATATCTCCTACACAGAAACTCACAAAGGCACCAAAGTTTCAGTGATTGATCATCATCGGGTGTCCTACAACATCCTATGGTCGAGTGATGACATCACTTAGGCCACGCCCCCTGAGAACAGGAAGTGTAATGTTTTACTGTCAAAGGTCGCTATCTGACCCCTTTGACCTCATCAACATGAATCTGTGCCCAGACACAGAAGACATGTTGGTGTATTGAGGATTCCAACCCCGACCAGCTTCAATGCAGCAGGTGGGTGTGGCGGCGTGGCGAAGTGACCTGTAACGCCATCGCCATACGTTTGGCTCTCAATTCCACATTTTCGGGCGCAGCTGCTCCAAATTCACAAGGATGGTCCCTCATCTACTCCCCTACAGGAATCCATCAAAAATATTTGGTGGGCGTGGCCTAATTTCTCTATAGCGCCCCCTAGAAAACTTTAAATGATCAGCCCCAAGCAATGCTTTAACCTACAATTACGAAACTTTGTACACGTGTGTACCTTGTCAGGACTTACAAAAAAGTCTCTTGGAGCAATGGTCTAAACCCCACAGGAAGTCGGCCATTTTGGATTGAAGTTCGGATTTTGACCCATTTTTGCAGTTTGCAGCCTTCGTATTTGATCGAACTCCTCCCAGGGATTTCGATTGATCGGCTTCAAACTCGGTCAGTCTGTTCATAAGGCATGTCTCATCTAAAGTTATCAAAACGGTGAGTTTTTGAGTATGCTGAAGGGGGGTTGGCAGGGGTCAAAGTTCACCTACTCCCCATAAAAAATAAACTGCTATATCTCCTACACAGAAACTCACAAAGGCACCAAAGTTTCAGTGATTGATCATCATCGGGTGTCCTACAACATCCTATGGTCGAGTGATGACATCACTTAGGCCACGCCCCCTGAGAACAGGAAGTGTAATGTTTTACTGTGAACGGTCGCTATCTGACCCCTTTGACCTCATCAACATGAAACTGTGCCCAGACACAGAAGACATGTTGGTGTATTGAGGATTCCAACCCCGACCAGCTACTATAGAGCAGGTGGCATGGCGGCGTGGCGAAGTTACCTGTAACGCCATCGCCATACGTTTGGCTCTCAATACCACATTTTCGGGCTCAGCTGCTGCAAACTCACAAGGATGAATATTTATCCACTCCCCGACTAGAATCCATCACAATATTTGTAGGGCGTGGCCTAATTTCTCTATACCGCCCCCTAGAAAAGCAGCCCATAGGTTATGTTGTTATTAATTATTTAAATATACATTATTATAACTTTTTATATATATATAAGTTTATTTTGTGGGTTAAAGTACAAACATTCATTCATTTTTGCTAGAAATAATACAAACAAAGTGATTCAGCAAAACGTATGACACAGCGAAGTAAGAACACTGGGGTCAGTGTTGATGGAGTACGACTGGCACCTTGTGGCGATATACTAGTACTGCTAGTGCAATACCAGTATTGCCCCAGCAGGAGGCAGTGGTACTCCATCAATGAGAAAACAGATCGACGCTACGTAATAACAGTCAGCCGGCGACAGCTGGAGCTGCGAAGTTTTCCTGAACATTTTGCCTGCTTTTTGGAGCCACAGAACTGGACTACGCTCAACATTTTGCTTGGATTTTGGAGTTGCAAATCCGAACCACGCTTTTGAGCAAGAAGGCTCTGTTGGACCGGAGTTGGAGAAGTTTAAACTGAGCAACAGCTTCCGCGGTGCGGGCGGAGGCGCTGAAAACTGCGTGAGAGCTTCTGTGGTGGCTGGCGTGAGGCGGCGGTTGCTCGTACCCCGCGGTGGCAATAGGCCGGAGCGGCGCTTGGCTGCGAGGGCCGTTCGAGGCTGCTTGCAGCTTTAATTATTATTATTATTTTTCTTCCCACCTCTTTGTGGGCTTTTTGGGGGCCTTATCATATTGGAAAACTCACCAAACTTGGCGGAGGCCTTAAGCCTGTTTAAAAATTTTGATTTTTAAGGTCATCACAAAATCCCACAAGAAATGGCTCAATAGCGCCACCTAGAAATTTTCAAAGGACCCTTTGCTATTCACTTACTTTATCCTAGAGACATGAAATTTGGTACATTTGTAGAGCTCCCCAAGATGCTCAAAATTTACAATTAATGTCATAGTGCAAGTATCACAGCAAGTCGGCCATTTTGGATTGAAGGTCCAATTTTGAGGCCATTTTTGCCGTTTACAGCCTCCGTATTTGATCGAACTCCTCCTAGGGATTTCGATTGATCGGCTTCAAACTCGGTCAGTCTGTTCATAAGGCATGTCCCATTGAAAGTTATCAAAACTGTGAGTTTTTTGAGTATGCTGAAGGGGGGTTAGCAGGGGTCAAAGTTCACCTACTCGCCATAAAAACATAAACTGCTATATCTCCTACACAGAAACTCACAGAGGAACCAGTTTACTGTGATTAATCATCATTGGCTGCCCTACAATACCCTATGGTCGAATGATGACATCACTTATACCACGCCCCCTGAGAACAGGAAGTGTCATGTTTTACTGAGAACGGTCGCTATCTGACCCCTTTGACCTCATCAACATGAAACTGTGCCCACACAGAGAAACATGTTGGTGTGTTGAGGATTCCAACCCCGACCAGCTTTGATGGCAGGTGAGCGTGGCGGCGTGGCGAAGTGACCTGTAACGCCATCGCCATACGTTTGGCTCTCAATTCCACATTTTCAGGCCCAGCTGCTCCAAACTCACAAGGATGGTCCCTCATCTACTCCCCTACAGAAATCCATCACAATATTTGGTGGGCGTGGCCTAATTTCTCTATAGCGCCCCCTAGAAAACTTTAAATGATCAGCCCCAAGCCATGCTTTAACCTACAATTACGAAACTTTGTACACATGTGTACCTTGGCAGGACTTACAAAAAAGTCTCTTGGAGCCATGGTCGAAACCCCACAGGAAGTCGGCCATTTTGGATTGAAGTTCAGATTTTGACCCCATTTTTGCTGTTTACAGCCTTCCTATTTGATCGAACTCCTCCTAGGGATTTCGATTGATCGGCTTCAAACTCGGTCAGTCTGCTCATAAGGCATGTCCCATCTAAAGTTATCAAAACTGTGAGTTTTTCAGAATGCTGAAGGGGGGTTAGCAGGGGTCAAAGTTCACCTACTCCCCATAAAAAATAAACTGCTATATCTCCTACATAGAAACTCACAGAGGCACCAAAGTTACTGTGATTGATCATCATCGGGTGTCCTACAATACCCTATGGTCGAATGATGACATCACTTAGGCCACGCCCCCTGAGAAAAGGAAGTGTCATGTTTTACTTTGAATGGTCGCTATCTGACCCCTTTGACCTCATCAACATGAAACTGTGCCCAGACACAGAAGACATGTTGGTGTGTTGAGGATTCAAACCCCGACCAGCTTCGATGGAGCAGCTGGGCGTGGCGGCGTGGCGAAGTGACCTGTAACGCCATCGCCATACGTTTGGCTCTCAATTCCACATTTTTGGGCGCAGCTGCTCCAAACTAACAAGGATGGATCGACATCACCTCCCCGACAGGAATCCATCACAATATTTGTGGGGCGTGGCCTAATTTCTCTATAGCGCCCCCTAGAAAATTTTAAATGATCAGCCCAAGCCATGCTTTAACCTACAATTACGAAACTTTGTACACGTGTGTACCTTGTCAGGACTTACAAAAAAGTCTCTTGGAGCCATGGTCTAACCCCAGAGGAAGTGAGCCATTTTAGATTGAAGTTCAGATTTTGATCCCATTTTTGGCGTTTATAAACCATTTCAGTAATTCGCCACTTGGGGTGAGTATTGCTCCACAAATGAAACAGCAGATAAACAGAATGAAGAACAATATCAGTATTTCGCCAGTAGGTGTCAGTGTTCCTCCACCAATGACAAACAGATCCACGGGCGGATGGGCGTGAAAACTTTGTGAGAGCGTTGCCATGAAATTTCTAAAAGGATAGAAATGTCTCAGATAATTTTTGTTGAATTAAATCATGCAGTAAATGTAGCGTTTTCTTACTTCTTACAAACCATTTCAGTAATTCGCCACTCTGAGTAAGTATTACTCCAACAATGAAATAGAGTTCTTAGAAACACAGCTGAAAATGATGAAAAAATGACGAACTGTAATACTTCGTCATGTGCATATGATCGGCTGTAAATGACACGTGGATCATCCGACTGACGCCAAATTGGATACGTATGACCTTTGTTGACCTCTAAAGAGAACAACAGCATTGAAATATATTTTGACTCCACTGCGCGTCCTACATTAATCCGCCAGCTATATTTCCTCGCTAAACCAATGAATCTGCACCACATTTTTTGCATCGTCAAGGAGCGCATCCGAACGCATCAGTGCGTACCGCCTGGTGGACGGGCGCGGAAACTGCGCAACAACTTCTGTGTTAGCACGTGGCCAGCGTTGATGGAATCTGAGCAACAGCTTCCGCGGTGCGGGCGGAGGAGCTGAAAACTGCGTGAGAGCTTCTGTGGTGGCTGGCGTGAGGCGGCGGTTGCTCGTACCCCGCGGTGGCAATAGGCCGGAGCGGCGCTTGGCTGCGAGGGCCGTTCGAGGCTGCTTGCAGCTTTAATTACGATTCTCCCTCCAAATGAATTGGTTTTTTGGGGGCTTTATCATATTCAAAAACTCACCAAACTTGGCGGAGGCCTTAAGCCTGTTTCAAATTTACGTATTTTAAAGTCGTCGCAAAAATTCCACAAGAAATGGCTCAATAGCGCCACCTAGAAATTTTCAAAAGACCCTTTGCTATTCACTTACTTCATCGTAGAGACATGAAATTTGGTACACTTGTAGAGCTCCCCAAGATGCTCAAAATTTACAATTAATGTCATAGTGCAAGTATCACAGGAAGTCAGCCATTTTGGATTGAAGGTCAAATTTTCACCCCATTTTTGCCGTTTACAGCCTTCGTATTTGATCGAACTCCTCCTAGGGATTTCGATTGATCGGCTTCAAACTCGGTCAGTCTGTTCATAAGGCATGTCCCATCTAAAGTTATCAAACGGTGAGTTTTTGAGTATGCTGAAGGGGGGTTAGCAGGGGTCAAAGTTCACCTACTCGCCATAAAAAAATAAACTGATATATCTCCTACACAGAAACTCACAGAGGCACCAAAGTTACTGTGATTGATCATCATCGGCTGCCCTACAATACCCTATGGTCGAATGATGACATCACTTAGGCACGCCCCCTGAGAACAGGAAGTGTAATGTTTTACTGTGAACTGTCGCTATCTGACCCCTTTGACCTCATCAACATGAAACTGTGCCCAGACACAGAAAACATGTTGGTGTATTGAGGATTCCAACCCCGACCAGCTTTGATGGAGCAGGTGGGCGTGGCGGCGGGCCAAGTGACCTGTAACGCCATCGCCATACGTTTGGCTCTCAATTCCACATTTTTGGGCGCAGCTGCTCCAATTTCACAAAGATGGACCCTCATCTACTCCCCGACAGGAATCCATCACAATATTTGGTGGGTGTGGCCTAATTTCTCTATAGCGCCCCTAGAAACACTTTAAATGATCAGCCCCAAGCCATGCTTTAACCTACAAATACGAAACTTTGTACACGTGTGTACCTTGTCAGGACTTACAAAAAAGTCTCTAGGAGCCATGGTCTAAACCCCACAGGAAGTCTGCCATTTTGGATTGAAGTTTGGATTTTGACCCATTTTTGCCGTTTACAGCCTTCCTATTTGATCGAACTCCTCCTAGGGATTTTCATTGATCGGCTTCAAACTCCGTCAGTCTGTTCATAAGGCATGTCCCATCTAAAGTTATCAAAACGGTGAGTTTTTGAGTATGCTGAAGGGGGGTTAGCAGGGGTCAAAGTTCACCTACTCCCCATAAAAAATAAACTGCTATATCTCCTACACAGAAACTCACAGAGGCACCAAAGTTTGAGTGATTGATCATCATCGGGTCTCCCAGAATACCCTATGGTCGAATGATGACATCACTTAGGCCACGCCCCCCTGAGAACAGGAAGTGTCATGTTTTACTGTGACGGTCGCTATCTGACCCCTTTGACCTCATCAACATGAAACTGTGCCCAGACACAGAAGACATGTTGGTGTGTTGAGGATTCCAACCACGACCAGATTCGATGGAGCAGGTGGGCGTGGCGGCGTGGCAAAGTGACCTCTAACGCCATCGCCATACTTTTGGCTCTCAATTACACATTTTAAGGCCCAGCTGCTCCAAACTCACAAGGATGGATCTTCATCCACTCCCCGACAGGAATCCATCACAATATTTGGTGGGCGTGGCCTAATTTCTCTATAGCGCCCCCTAGAAAACTTTAAATGATCAGCCCCAAGCCATGCTTTAACCTACAATTACCAAACGTTGTACACATGTGTACCTTGTCAGGACTTACAAAAAAGTCTCTTGGAGCCATGGTCTAAACCCCACAGGAAGTCGGCCATTTTAGATTGAAGTTCAGATTTTGACCCCATTTTTGCCGTTTACAGCCTCCGTATTTGATCGAACTCCTCCTAGGGATTTTGATTGATCGTCTTCAAACTCGGTCAGTCCGTTAATAAGGCATGTCCCATCTAAAGTTATCAAAACGGTGAGTTTTTGAGAATGCTGAAAGGGGGTTAGCAGGGGTCAAAGTTCACCTACACGCCATAAAAACATAAACTGCTATATTTCCTACACAGAAACTCACAGAGGCACCAAAGTTACTGTGATTGATCATCATCGGGTGTCCTACAATACCCTATGGTCGAATGATGACATCACTTAGGCCACGCCCCCTGAGAAAAGGAAGTGTCATGTTTTACTCTGAACGGTCGCTATCTGACCCCTTTGACCTCATCAACATGAAACTGTGCCCAGACACAGAAAACATGTTGGTGTATTGAGGATTCCAACCCCGACCACATTCGATGGAGCAGGTGGGCGTGGCGGCGTGGCGAAGTGACCTCTAACGCCATCGCCATACGTTTGGCTCTCAATTCCACATTTTCGGGCCCAGCTGCTGCAAACTCACAAGGATGGATCGACATCACCTCCCCGACAGGAATCCATCACAATATTTGTGGGGTGGCCTAATTTCTCTATAGCGCCCCCTAGAAAAATTTAAATGATCAGCCCCAAGCCATGCTTTAACCTACAATTACGAAACGTTGTACACGTGTGTACCTTGTCAGGACTTACAAAAAAGTCTCTTGGAGCCATGGTCGAAACCCCACAGGAAGACGGCCATTTTAGATTGAAGTTCAGATTTTGACCCCATTTTTGCCGTTTACAGCCTTCCTATTTGATCGAACTCCTCCTAGGGATTTCGATTGATCGGCTTAAAACTCGGTCAGTCTGCTCATAAGGCATGTCCCATCTAAAGTTATCAAAACGGTGAGTTTTTGAGAATGCTGAAGGGGGGTTAGCAGGGGTCAAAGTTCACCTACTCCCCATAAAAAATCAACTGCTATATCTCCTACACAGAAACTCACAGAGGCACCAAAGTTTCTGTGATTGATCATCATCGGGTGTCCTACAATACCCTATGGTCGAATGATGACATCACTTAGGCCACGCCCCCTGAGAAAAGGAAGTGTCATGTTTTACTCTGAACGGTCGCTATCTGACCCCTTTGACCTCATCAACATGAAACTGTGCCCAGACACAGAAGACATGTTGGTGTATTGAGGATTCCAACCCCGACCAGCTTCGATGGAGCAGCTGGCGTGGCGGCGTGGCGAAGTGACCTGTAACGCCATCGCCATACGTTTGGCTCTCAATTCCACATTTTTGGGCACAGCTGCTCCAAACTCACAAGGATGGATCTTCATCCACTCCCCGACAGGAATCCATCACAATATTTGTAGGTGTGGCCTAATTTATCTATAGCGCCCCCTAGAAAATTTTAAATGATCAGCCCCAAGCCATGCTTTAACCTACAATTACGAAACTTTGTACACGTGTGTACCTTGTCAGGACTTACAAAAAAGTCTCTTGGAGCCATGGTCTAAACCCCAGAGGAAGTGAGCCATTTTAGATTGAAGTTCAGATTTTGATCCCATTTTTGGCGTTTATAAACATTTCAGTATTCGCCACTTGGGGTCAGTATTGCTCCACAAATGAAACAGCAGATAAACAGAATGAAGAACAATATCAGTATTTCGCCAGTTGGTGTCAGTGTTCCTCCACCAATGACAAACAGATCACGGGCGGATGGCGTGAAAACTTGTGAGAGCGTTGCCATGAAATTTCTAAAAGGATAGAAATGTCTCAGATAATTTTTGTTGAATTAAATCATGCAGTAAATGTAGCGTTTTCTTATTTCTTACAAACCATTTCAGTAATTCGCCACTCTGAGTAAGTATTACTCCAACAATGAAATAGAGTTCTTTAGAAACAGCTGAAAATGATGAAAAATGACGAACTGTAATACTTCGCCATGTGCATATGATCGGCTGTAAATGACACGTGGATCATCCGACTGACGCCAAATTGGATACGTATGACCTTTGTTGACCTCTAAAGAGAACAACAGCATTGAAATATATTTTGATCCACTGCGCGTCCTACATTAATCCGCCAGCTATATTTCCTCGCTAAACCAATGAATCTGCACCACATTTTTGCATCGTCAAGGGCGCCTCCGAACGCATCAGTGCGTACCGCCTGGTGGACGGGCGCGGAAACTGCGCAACAACTTCTGTTTAGCACGTGGCCAGCGTTGATGGAATCTGAGCAACAGCTTCCGCGGTGCGGGCGGAGGAGCTGAAAACTGCGTGAGAGCTTCTGTGGTGGCTGGCGTGAGGCGGCGGTTGCTCGTACCCCGCGGTGGCAATAGGCCGGAGCGGCGCTTGGCTGCGAGGGCCGTTCGAGGCTGCTTGCAGCTTTAATTTCCTGTTATTTTCTTAGTTCTTCAAGCGGGAGCCGCCAGGGGGCGCTGTAGGGGCATCAGAAGGTTGGAGGGACGATGACATTTTTTAATCTTACATTTTTCATCATAAGATTTGTTTCTGTCGTTAAGTCAATATTTTTTAAGTTAAAATAATTTATTTAAAAGTTATTTCTGATGCTGTTTTTCAGCTGCAATCCATATTTTCTGAGTAGCAGTCCTGACCAAACATAATTATTTTAATTTACTACAATATTGTTTCCTTTTTCTGTCAAAGTCTTGGGTTAGTTTTGGGTTTGGTTATTGTTTCTGTGTTCCTTGGTTTCTTTCTTTGATTTGGTTCAGCCATGTTTACTCTAGTAGCTTATTTTTATTTCTTATGTTTAGTTATTCTTTGATGTTGGATTTATTTTCCAGTCCCAGTGTAGAGCAGTTTTATTTCTGTTTTATCTTAGTTCAGCCCTTTAGTTGTATTATGTTCCTTATGTTTGGTTATTTGTTCATGTTGGAATCAGTTCTATGCGTGCTCTCGATCGCCCCCTGTGCCACTTTCTCTCTCTCTCTCCTCACACCTGCAACCTGTTTCTAATCAGCCATCTGTTCAGTAATCAGCCTTCTCAGTATTTATGCAACTCATTCTCAGTCACTCTGTTAAATCTGGGTTTCCCTTGAGTTTGTTGTCCTGACTGGTTGTCAGTGTTTGTTCTTGATTTTTCTCCAGTAAATATTTCTACATCAACTCTTGTCTCAGCCTCTCTTCACACAGGTCAAATTTAACGTCACTTTGACATGACAGCGTCAGGTGAATGAGGTTTATGTGTAATCCTGCTGCAGGTTTTGCACTATTATTGTATTGATCAAAACATAACAAGCTTCTGTTTGTGATATCTGGTGAAACAATCTGTTTAAAGGACTTGATCCTGAGAGAAATGTTGTATTTTCTAAGGATGAACTATTAAAATAAAGAACTGTAGGTGAAATTAAAGGCATTTGATGCTTTTGAAAGAAAAAATCTCTTTCATTTTGCAGGAGAAACTAAAGAGACATATTTTGGAGTTATGACCCAGAACTAAGCCCAATAACTCAGTTTTTTCTGTATTATTGAATTACAGCGGTTGCATATTTGGATTTGATACGATATCAGTGTTTACCTTCCTGACTTTAAGACATTCCTGCATTGACTCATTCTCCGTGTAAATACCAAACTCCTCCACATTCAGAGCAGATCTGCTGCAGGCTTTCAGGTTCAGTCAGTTTATTATCCAGTTTCTACCAACACCAACCCAAATGACTGAGGAAAGAACTGAAATTTTACATTTTATTATTCCCCACAACATATAAACATGCAAGTAATACAATTACAGAGGATTCTGTCTGCCATGTGTGGCAATATGCCTTAATTTGAAGGATTAACAGGAAGTTAACATTTTGTTTGTACTGCGTGAGCCAGAAAACTGTTGGAGTACTAGCACTGAACTTCTCAGCAGGTGAGTTCACATCATTAAAAATGGCTTTTCTGAAAATGTCAGTTTTTATTATGAAGTGAAATATTAAAGTTCAACTTGTTGATACCCCTTTTCAGACAAAGTCACCAAATAAGTGTTTTTGTGCCTGTATGTTGCATTTTACATCTTATTTTTCTTTTCTTTTGTTCGAATGTCTGGAATAATCAGTTCAATTCAAATCCAAAAATACTTTATTGATCCCAAAGTGAAACTAATTGTTGTAACTTGAATGATTTTCTTTAGAGTGGTTGAAGGACCTTCTGTAGCAACCTGTATTCCAGTGGCTCTGAAGATGCCTCTGACTGAAGACAGTTTGCAGTTGTATGCCACTCTGATGCTCTTCATTCATAATTTCTTAGGTTTTATGTAAAATCCTTCTTTGCCCAACATCTCCAGTACTAACAGTTTATATTCGATGCATCGTTTCTCTGGGGAATATTTTGAATATCCACCTCTTTTAATATCTATGTCTTCTTTGCTTAAAGGTTATAAAGATGTCCGTCACAGTGGATACAGATGATGGAGTGACTGATGTTATCATAGCAATGGACAATCAGAGCATGTTGGCACGATGGCGTCAGATCATCAAGGCTCCTTCCTGCGGTCCATCATGGCGGTCAGGGAGCAAAGGGAGCAGCGTGGTCGTTGCTCTCGGGGTGAGAGGAACGCAGAGCGTTTAAAGGATGAGTTTCTGAATCGTAACACCTTAAAGAAAAGGTTTCAAATGTTTCACAGACTGTTCAGGTCATGGTCGGCGTGTTCAACGTTGGACTCGGACCAGAACGTGCAGAAACGTTTCCTTACTGGCTGGCAGTTCCTGTGGATTCACATCCCTCTAAAGTTCATCCATATCTGTGGGATATTTTTATATCTGAAGATTTCTTCACATCCATCATATTTGAATATGAAAACATGAGGAAAGCTTCCATTTTTTATGGATAATATGATTTTTCTCCTCATACTGAAGTATTTTAACAGACATTTCCACTTCTGTGTTAAGTAGAAGCATAAAAGTTTCAAATAGAAGTTACCTTATTGAGTGCATGGGATATTGTCTGAATTGCAAGATACAGTTTTAGTGCAACTAGTGAAAGTGCACCGGGTATATTTTGACCAAATGTGTTTCACAATGAATGTGTAAAACTGTCCTTACATGAAAGTGACTTTGCTTTATGCTGTAAGTTAATAAAACCAGTAATAATAATAATTGATCTTATTACTGTTTGTCTTCCAGTTCATTGCAGCCGGAGTCTTGTCTCTTCTTGCAGACAGGTTTCCTTTCCGCTGCCTGGTGAGTGAAGAACAGTACTGCTTTCCAACTGCAGAGGTCGCTGTTGGAGTAATAATCAGAGTTCTGCTTTCAGATGGGCTTTTCCACCTTTCTCAACGTCGCTGGATCCATCCTCTCCATTGTGGCCATTGTGCTGTATGCAGTACATTTGGCCAGCTTCACTGTCATTGGGATGTGTGGGATCCTGGATGAAAGGAAGTCCAAAAACTGCCTGTTCTTGGCTAATTTAGCTCAGGTACTCAACACATCGGCCTCTTCTACCTTTAAATGCACTGATTTAACTGGTGCATGGAGCTGAGGATGTGGTGTTTCCTCTAGATAATGAATCGATGTTTGATTGTCATTACACAAAAAACACCAGGAAAATAGAACTATAGATCCCAGAGAGGAAAAGACAAGGTCAGGCAAGAATAACCGTAATAAACCACAATCAGGCACATTTTCTTTCACTGGTCAATAACTGTGTTTCCATTGACCACATAATAGCGCAATTTGAACATATATCTATTTAATGGGAATGCCAGTTTAGAAAAAATTAAATGAATACCGAATACTGAAACGGAACAATATATTTCTGGTTGTTTTTCTTTCAGAAGGTATTTCTTTTCATTCCGTTTTTCTTTGTCTGGTGTTTCAGAAACTGCTGAGAGGCGTGGACATCACCATGATCGTCATGTCCGTCCTCCAGCTCTGTGTCTGCATCAGCCTGGCAGTCCTGGGCAACAAGGATTTCCACTACAGGTGGAAACAAAACTCACAAATCCATTACAACAGGAACTGATGCTTAAAGTTATTAAACTCTTCAATAAGTTCACTCTGTAGGAAAATTTGCTCTGATAACTAAAATTTACTCTTGTGTTTCTGCAGGATGTCAAAGATGATGCTGTTGTTTAAAGATGGTCACATGACCAGTCCTGGAGCCTAAAGCTAATAAATCTGGTGAAACCAGGGAGAACCAAAGGGGGGTCAGGGGGGCCATTTTTAAAATGTCATTTTTAAGTGTAATTTTTCAAAATTAAAATGTTTTTTAAAAAGATTTGTAACAGAAAAAGTGAATTAAAAACTTTGAATGTCTTATTATCCACAGATGCATGTAGAAATGCAGGTCATCCTTTAAATTTTCTTGTCTATTTTCTAGATTTGTTAAATTTGCTGATTAAAATTTAACATGTTTTCTTGCGCCTTTGTTCCTCCTTCTGTTCGGTGTGTTTATAAATTATTTTCAATTTTAATTCTTTAGATTATAGGATTATTCTCTACTCTTTTAAGAAGATGCTGTGGCACCAATAACCACTAGATGGCGGTAAATATCGCGATTCATGCATCTCCTCTCTCGTGTGTTTTTATCATAATGCTCATCTTCTACTTGTTTTGACAAAAGTTTTTTTTTTCATAACTTATTTGTCCAGACTAAACACACAACTCAATATATTTTGTGAATGTTATGACTGGAAGGAAAAGGCAGAGAAAGATTCACTTTCACTTCATGTTTGATTTAAAACAAACAATTGACAAAAACTTCCATGTAAACATATTTTTAAATTAATTTGTTTCTGCAGTTTTTTAAATAATAAATTCAAACTGACTTGCTGTAAGTCATCACTTCTCTTTGTCGCTGTTTTAGCCTGCAGAAAATCAACACTGAACATAATAAACTGTAAATAATCAGTGCTGGTAAAATGTCGCTCTGACTCAAATTTCAGCAGGTGCTTCTGAACGTTCCTGTTTATTCACCTTAAATCTCTGTTTCACAAAACATTTACAAGTTAAAGCTCAAGTTAAAGCATGACCTCAATGAGCACTGAGAAGTTTTATTTACCCTTATTTATTTTCAGTCTGTGATCTGGGGAATGGATTATAATCTGGATTATTGGGCTTCCCTATAGCAGTTGAAGGCAACTTATGTGGACTAGAGGAAGTTAATTAGATTCTTGGAGAAAAGTTGCTCTGACATTCTTACAATTTTAATTTGATGCTCCTTTTCAACATTTTAATTTTAAGTTATTTTTGTCAGGTTCTGTGTTTTTCTGTGTTTAATTCTGAGTTTCTGTGTCCTGAGTTCTCCTCGTTGTCCTGTCTTCCCTTGATTGTTCCCAGGTGTGTCTTGTTCTCCTGATTACCCTCAGTGTATTTAGTCCCTCCTGTGTCCTTTGTTCCTGGTCGGGTCCTTGTCGTTGTTTGTCAGATTGTCGTTGTTTTTTTATGCCGCCCTTAAGACCAGTTGCTACCGGTGTGAGCCCTGGCTTCTGCTCAGCCGTGCTGCCTGGCCGCGGACTCCGTTTATTGACTGAGTTTTTGTGGACTATTTTGTTATTAAATTACACCACCGTCAACTTACCTGGGTCTCTAGCGTCTGCCTCACCACCTCCACCCCACCAATCCATGACAGAAGGACCCGACCAGAAATACGGTGAGGCGCGCTGTTTAACATCATGGACCCAGAGGGTGTAGAGGAGCTACTCCGAACGATCCGCGAGTATGAGGAGTCTAAGAGCACGTCCACGTATGCGTTAAGGCGATTGGGGTTCGCCATACGCCTGGGACTGCTGCTGGACTACTGGGTTCCACGTCTCCAGCACCCCGCGCTGGTGGAGCTGCAGCGGGAGGCAGAGGATATACGCCAGACAGCCTTCGCGGCGTGGGATGCTAAACCTCTGCCTCCCAGGCCAGACATCAGCTCCGCCAGCCCAGCCCCAGCTCCATCCTCAGCTCCTCGTGCCGCTCCGCCGGCTGCTGTTCCTCGTGCTGCTCCGCCGGACCCCGCTCCGGCTGCCGCTCCTGCTCCGCCGGACCCCGCTCCGGCTGCCGCTCCTGCTCCGCCGGACCCCGCTCCGGCTGCCGCTCCTGCTCCGCCGGACCCCGCTCCGGCTGCCGCTCCTGCTCCGCCGGACCCCGCTCCGGCTGCCGCTCCTGCTCCGCCGGACCCCGCTCCGGCTGCCGCTCCTGCTCCGCCGGACCCCGCTCCGGCTGCCGCTCCTGCTCCGCCGGACCCCGCTCCGGCTGCCGCTCCTGCTCCGCCGGACCCCGCTCCGGCTGCGGCTCCTGCTCCGCCGGACCCCGCTCCGGCTGCGGCTCCTGCTCCGCCGGACCCCGCTCCGGCTGCGGCTCCTGCTCCGCCGGACCCCGCTCCGGCTGCGGCTCCTGCTCCGCCGGACCCCGCTCCGGCTGCGGCTCCTGCTCCGCCGGACCCCGCTCCGGCTGCGGCTCCTGCTCCGCCGGACCCCGCTCCGGCTGCGGCTCCTGCTCCGCCGGACCCCGCTCCGGCTGCGGCTCCTGCTCCGCCGGACCCCGCTCCGGCTGCGGCTCCTGCTCCGCCGGACCCCGCTCCGGCTGCGGCTCCTGCTCCGCCGGACCCCGCTCCGGCTGCGGCTCCTGCTCCGCCGGATTCCGCTCCGGCTCCTGCTCCGCCGGATTCCGCTCCGGCTCCTGCTCCGCCGGATTCCGCTCCGGCTCCGGCTCCTGCTCCGCCGGATTCCGCTCCGGCTCCGGCTCCTGCTCCGCCGGATTCCGCTCCGGCTCCGGCTCCTGCTCCGCCGGATTCCGCTCCGGCTCCGGCTCCTGCTCCGCCGGATTCCGCTCCGGCCTCCGTGGACTCTGCTCCGTGCCGCTGCTCCGGCAGCCTCTATCCCTAGTGCTCCTTCCGAGATCCCTAGTGCTCCTTCCGAGATCCCTAGTGCTCCTTCCGAGATCCCTAGTGTTCCACCAGTGTCCCCTAGTGTTCCTCCAGTGTCCCCTAGTGTTCCTCCAGTGTCCCCTAGTGTTCCTCCAGTGCCCCCTAGTGTTCCTCCAGTGTCCCCTAGTGTTCCTCCAGTGCCCCCTAGTGTTTCCTCCAGTGCCCCCTAGTGTTCCTCCAGTGTCCCCTAGTGTTCCTCCAGTGCCCCCTAGTGTTCCTCCAGTGCCCCCTAGTGTTCCTCCAGTGCCCCCTAGTGTTCCTCCAGTGCCCCCTAGTGTTCCTCCAGCGCCCCCTAGTGTTCCTCCAGCGCCCCCTAGTGTTCCTCCAGTGCCCCCTAGTGTTCCTCCAGCGCCCCCTAGTGTTCCTCGGCACCATGGACGCCCTCCGGACCTCGCCCGTGGGGTCTGCCGCGGGCGCCGAGGACGCCCTCCGGACCTCGCCCGTGGGGTCTGCCGCGGGGGCCGAGGACGCCCTCCGGACCTCGCCCGTGGGGTCTGCCGCGGGCGCCGAGGACGCCCTCCGGACCCCCCTCGACGCCTCTGCCCCTCTTTCTGTTTAGTTTTGGACTCTTGGCCCCTCCTTGTGTTTCCGCCCACCTTTTGTGGGTAGTTTTTTGTTTTCTGGACTCTGGCCCTCTTTCCGTCGCCCCTCTGCCCCACCCTGGTTTTTGGGTTTTGGATTTTGTTTTTGGGCGTCTGGTAGCCGCCCTTTAAGGGGGGGGTACTGTCAGGTTCTGTGTTTTTCTGTGTTTAATTCTGAGTTTCTGTGTCCTGAGTTCTCCTCGTTGTCCTGTCTTCCCCTTGATTGTTCCCAGGTGTGTCTTGTTCTCCTGATTACCCTCAGTGTATTTAGTCCCTCCTGTGTCCTTTGTTCCTGGTCGGGTCCTTGTCGTTGTTTGTCAGATTGTCGTTGTTTTTTTATGCCGCCCTTAAGACCAGTTGCTACCGGTGTGAGCCCTGGCTTCTGCTCAGCCGTGCTGCCTGGCCGCGGACTCCGTTTATTGACTGAGTTTTTGTGGACTATTTTGTTATTAAATTACACCACCGTCAACTTACCTGGGTCTCTAGCGTCTGCCTCGCCACCTCCACCCCACCAATCCATGACAATTTTGGCAAAAAAAAAAAAATAAAAAATAAATAATTTTCTAGAAATCCTAGTTTGGATTACTCACCACTGAAAATTTAACATTTGGTTATAATTTGGTTATAATTTCCACAATTGAATAATATTTTATGTTTCTGCAGTAAAAGATGTGACCTTTGACTGAACCGAAACCTGCAACCATCTAACAACTGGACCGCAGCATCCCTTCATTTTAAGATGTAAATGAGTTGATAAAATTTTAAATCACTGTATTTATTTAAAATATATCATGAACATGTAAGTAGCTTAATGCTTCTTAGCCTCTTCTTTTATATGCAGTTTGTTTTTCAGCTGATGTCAGTTTATTCTTGTAAACTTAATATCTACAAATATTAACCTACAGACTCACAACATTAGAAGAGTTTCTGTTTAAACCCATGAAAAAAATTCATACCTCGTGAATATTTTGCCATTTTACAGCCACAGACTTCAAGGTTCTGTGATTTTAAGTTCTGTATAGTTGTGAAGTGGAAAGAAACTGATACCTGGTTTTCTGTTATTTGCACAAATGAAAATCTGAAAAGTGTGGCATGTATACATTTTCACGCCACACTCAATAGAGGCTCCTAGAGTTGAATGTTTTGGCCCATATGTGGGTAAAAACTAACTCTGCATGTTACACTAAACACATCGATTGGGTGTACATGGTGGTGTCAGTGTCATGCTGGGGGAATGTTTTTCTTCCTCACGGATGGGGAAGCTGGTCAGTTAATGGGAGATGAATGGAGGTCAACCAGCAAAAGAACAAACACTCAGAGATATTATGGGATGGTTTAGATCAAAGTGTAGGTTAGAATGGTCCAGTCAAAGTCCAGATGTAGCCAGAACTAAGCGTCTGTAGTGAAACTGAGACTGAGCTGCTTAAACGTTTAGTGAAAATAAACTTTGCTTTCATTCCTGACTCCACAATCGTTTGATATGTTCTTTCATATGTAAAACAGTTGAAGGGAAAATTCTTCTACAAGCGACTTTAATGATGGGTCTTGTGTGTTTTCAGGTTAGACCGGGATCAGTCGGTGTTGTTCTGAAGGCGACCTCAACAATGAGGCTCAGCAGAAGAGATTTTCCATGGACACAGTCGGCTTGTTGAGTCTTGCCCAGACTTTGGTATGTTGAGAGACAGCAGGAATAACAAACAGCTTCGTGTGAAAATATGAAGGCCGAGTTTGAAGTGTCAGAAGAAATGTTTCCTGACATTTTCAGTCGTATCTTACAGGCTTTGTGGTAATATGAGGTTGTATTATGGTATGAGGTTGCATAAGTACTCTTGGAAAAGCCAATTTACTCTTCTGTGATGGCAGCAGCAAGTGAAAAAGTCCAGCAGAGGTTTTAGAGCAACATCTGCTCCCTTCAATCCGTCACTCCAGTTTATTTATGCAGCACATTTCAGACAGAAGGAAGCTCAAAGTGCTTTACATCATCAAAACAAAATACAAAGTCCTAAAAAACACTGGAGACACCAGTGAAAAACATAATGGTGGAAGGACTGTAGAACTGGGTGATGCGCTCCATCCTCCTGGTTTTAGTCAGAACGCCAGCAGCAGCGTTCTGGATCAGCTGCAGCTGGAAGATGGATTTTTTTAGGCAGATTTGTAAAGACGCTGCTGCAATAATCAATATGACTGAATGAGTTTTTCTACATCTTGCTGAGACATTAATCCTCTCATCCTGGAGATGTTCTTCAGGTGACAGAAGGCCAACTTTGTAACTGTCTTTATGTGGCCCTGAAGGTGCAGTTCAGAGTCCATCACTACACCCGTCCATTTGGACGTTTCAGTCCAAATGCAGCATTGATCGTCACTCGTAGCTTTGTTTGCCACAGAGCACTAAAGTACTGAAGATATAGTTCATTTGTGAAATGCACAATGTGAAAGGAAACCAAACCAAATGGAAAAATGTCATTCATTTTTGGGCCGGACCAACCAGCAGACGAAAGGACTTTGGTGGTGTGTGAAATGCTTCCCTCAGCACATTTAAAGTTCTCAGTCGCCAATGTTTGACTGTCTGAAAGTTACTGACAGTTACTGAATAAAACTTTCAGGATTTGTTCATCAACAGACCAACTGAGGTTTCTAATGACAGAAACTCCTCAAGCTTTTTTCAGATCCTTCAGGATGACAAGATAATCCCCCCTTTGCTCCTCCCACACACCGTCTGACGTGCAATCGCCTGATTTAACAAGAATCTAATTTTTAAAAGTCAGAATAGTTGGTTCTGTTCAGATGACCGATGAGTGGAGGGTAACTCTGAGGCGACGGTCGGAGGTTTAGTGTCTTCCTGCAAGGCGTGCGAATCTTTCCGCTGCCGCGTGATGTTTTGTCTGCGTTCCTGAGGTCACCTGATGGGCCGGTCTCAATGCAGGGCTGTTGGCCAAATAATGTTCATGGAAAAGTAATTCAGTCCTGATTAAAACCATCACTTCGCCCATTCAGCTGCCACGGGTCAGGAACCTGGGCGTGGCCATGAGCGCCTTTAGCAGCACATTGATGCAGAATGAGGACCAGGCGTCCAAACGCTTCAATTTCTTTCTCTGGTTGGCAAAAGTGGAAGAACAAATGACTAGCGCTGTGCTCGCTCCCTCTAGTGGAATGTAGAAAAATGTTCTAATCTTATGAGTTTTTAGCTACAGTATGTAACTCAAACTTCAGCCTTTTATTTTTACATATTTGTTAGGTTAGTGTTGTTATAGTTTAGCATAAGACAGATAATCTGCTAACTTCTCTGTCTTCTCCCAGTTCTCCCAGTACTAACTGCAGAATACAGTGTCTTCAGGCTGTCAATCATGCTTCTGTACTTGACACTCAAACCTTCCTCCCTCCGCCTGTCTGCTACATCATCAGGCAGAGCTATCATGAATGCTATGGCTAGTTAGCATCGTCACCAATTACCAACACTTTTCCTGTTCTGGTGAATTGTTTCTCTGCCATCAACATATTTAGCAGCGAGTACATGTGATTGATTGACAGCGCTGAGACCCTCCTCCTGGCTCTGATTGGTTGTTCTTGACTTTGAGCGATGCATTTCTGTAGACAGCATTAAAAGCTCAGAAAGGAAGTGGAAATGATTGATCTTTTCACACATTATCTGTTTCATAGCAAACTGTCATTTTATCATATTTAATGAATATGATAAAATTCATTTTATCATATTTAATGAATATGATAAAATGACAGATTTTCTTTAATAAAAGTCACAAACTGTAGCCAATTCAGCCAACAATGCAGCTTTAACATCTAGGATAAGGGACGGGCATGTTTATTGTTGTTGTTTTTCATAAACCATAAACAACATGACAAAAATTAATGCTAAGTTTGCTTTATCAAGTTCACATTTCACAATAAAAAGTCTTTAGGTCTAAATGCTCTGACTGCCTTTTATTTGTGTTCATTATTGTTACCCATAAACCATAGAGTGGTTATGTCTTGTGTTCCATTTCTGAATTAATTTTCTTGGATTATCTGTCAATCTGTGTTTATTATTAATCGTCTCTGTTTGTAATAAATCACCTGCATCTCTCTGAAAACACTCGTCGGTGTTTAAGTCTCTGTTCTGTTGTTCTCCACATTTCTCAGCCTCCTGAAACTGTCATAAATAAATTATTCTGTTTTACCAAAGCCGTTCTCTGAATTTCTGTTTGCAGCCACAAACATGACAGAAGCCAGCAGGTGTTTAAGTACTTTGCTTAAGGGTTCGATTTAAATCATCTTCACTTGCAGGACATTGGATTTTAATTAAAAGGGGAGTTTCATTGTTGCTTCCTCTGCAACACTTTAGCCAAGAGTTCCTCCAGTATTTATAGGTATCTCCGTTTTCAGGCTAATAAGCTTTTCATGCAGAAATGCTGAGGAGGCAGTGAAACTTGGCATCAGTCTTCAGTTTACTTAGTGAGAGCTGGATCTTCTTTCCCAGCATGCAACTGGCATGCAGGTATTCAGAAAACAATATATTACTACATATTCTTTATATTAAAGAAGAAATCCCAGCTATACCAGTAGTAAATAAGAAATCTACTACCTTTGTTACAAAATTGTTGTGTTGTGGATATAATGAAGTTTGTATCTGACACTATAGGTGACTCCAAGCTAGAAAAATAATATTTTAAAATTATTATTCAGTTTACACACTATTATTTCAGTTTTTTTTAAAAAATTCTGTTGTACAAACATAAACAATTTACTTTCCATGTAAATTTTCAGACCTAAATAATCCCAGATCATTTGCAGTTCCAGAAAAATCAAAATTAATTAATGATATCTTTCAAAAATAAAAAGTTATCTTTCAAAAATGAAAAGTTATCTTTTAAAAATTAAAAGATATTTTAAAAATTAAAAGATATTATTAAAAATTTAAAGATATCTTTTAAAAGTTAAAAGATATCTTTAAAAATTAAAAGATTCATTTGGATTTAGTTAACAATCTCTCACATCAATAAGTAGTTTGTCATTAAGACGTTACCAGTAAAAAAACAGATTATTGTTTAAAGTAAACTTCATTGAAATGGGAACAATATACAACCAACAATGAAATACAGCCTAACTGAAAAACTTAGCTTTAGCTTAGCAGCTGCTAAAGTAGCACTATTTTAAGCTAGTGCAATTAGCCTACTAAAATAAAGCAGTAACTTGACTTTAAGCAACAACATTGTTTTATTGTAATGCCAGGAATATTATTATATTATAAAATAGGTACATTTTACAGGAATGTTGACATTTTCAGTTTAATCTCAGTCTAGTTGTGGTTTAGACACTAACAAACTTTGATCATATGGACATGTTTTATCCCTTGTTACACTTTTTGCAGTGAGTCTGGGCTTTTCAAAATTTGTGTTTTTGCTTTCAACATTTAAACTGACTTCTGATTAGATCTCTACAGACAGGTTTACTCCGACTGCATTGAGACGCAGAACAGAATTCATTTTTAAAGCTCCGCAGAGGCAATAAAAAAAGAAACGGTTCAGACCAACAACCCCTGACTCCCTGTTGTTGACCTGCTGCTGCTGTAAAATGCAAGACATGAGTGTCTGCAAGCCGAATATAGAAAAGCCACAACCGCATGATGATAGAGCACTGAGGGTTTCCAAACTAGAAAACCACCGAATCCGTTTCCTTTTTCTACCAGGTTGTGAGATTTATCCTCAGAAGAAGGCGTTAAAACACTGCAGTGAAACTTAAGAGATGAACTTCTACTCCATAAATTATCACAAAATGTGTAATTCTAATGTAGAAATTATTTTTATCTAATTTTTATTTAAAAATAAGTTGTTTTTTTTCAGATGAGGAGCCAACATCTTTTACTGTAAACAAAATGGAGAAAAGTTTAAAGCATAAATAAGTCTGTCTGATGCTAAACATCTGGGTTGTTAATAACCAGTTTATCTGTAAAACATGTTCATTATTAACTCTGTGCCTTTTAAAAATCATGCTGCCTTCAATAATGAGAAGATTTGCTTTTTATGAACATGATGAAGTTTTCTGGCAAAATGATCCGTTTGTTGTTTACAGAAATAGATTAAGAAACAATAATCAGTAAATGACAACAATATGCAAATCATGCATTTAATCAAGATGTATTTATTTTGTTGATTACGGGAACAAATGCAACAGAAAGTGTAAAATAAAAAGATCACAAAATGTGTTATTGAGTATTTTTATATCAATTGAACAAGAAGAAACAAAACGGCGACAAAAGACCAGAAAACTATGAATAGTCAGAGCATTATACAGTCACATTCAATAAGTCTGAATATTTTTTAAAAGTACATTAGATTCATTAATAAATTCCCAAAAAGTGAGACACATAGAACATACTGATATTTTTAAGCCTTTTGTTAATTATGATGATTTTCTGTTTACAGATGGTAAAAATAAAAGATACAAAATAGGGCAAGATGCAAAAAAAAAACATTTTTGAAACAGAAATGTGGTTTAATGAATAAAAAGTACGTTTGATCCTTTAAAGCCGTTTCTAATCGATTGAATATGATTGCACTGTCAGCAGGTAGTGTGAACATTAATGTCAGATTAGAAACATTTGAATAAAAACACAAAATCCCAAAACCTAAAATGAATCAAAAATTCAACTGAACCTTTCAAAGTGAATTTAAGCTGCACAGAAAAGTGAAACGTCAGAGCAGGAAGAAGCTGCTGCCGGAGCATCAGAGCTGATGAAGAAAAGGAAACAGTGTCATTTTCTTTAGGCCAAGCAAGAACGAAAAGTGAAATCAAACGGAGGGTTTCTAGTTTTTCCCGTGGTTTGGATACAAACGGCCCATTTAGGGTGAGCTCAGCTTCATCGGCACCAGAACATCCATAACAATTTTCTCTTTCTGATAAAACACGTCCAGGTTGAAACACTAAATCCTGCCAAAATCTTCAAAAGAAAAGGAATATTGTTATGAAACTCACATCAGAGTTTATCTCAAGAATTTGTTCTGAAAAAAGACAGAAGATGTTTTTCTCCACAGCTGAAGGAATAAACATTTTATAAAAGATTATTTTAGAGTGCTAACTTGTTTTCAGGCCACCAGTCAGTGAGTGATGCTAACAGCTGCACAGAAACTTAAACGATAAATTGGAGTTGCTCTGAAAATGTGCTCTTGCAGAAGATGAGTGTGTAATTTCTTAATTTATGAACTCAACAGGGTCCCTGTTGCTCTGCAGCCTTTTCTGGCCACTTCTTCTGTTGAACAATGCAAATGAACACGGATATATAAATGTGCTTATTTTTACTGTTAGTTTTGTTTTGGGGTTGGAAAAGCTGCAGTTACATGGCAACAGGGAAGCAGTTGGTTAAATTAAATCTTTGGAAATTTGAGTCTTTAATGTTGAATGGCTTTGCTCTGATAGCTGCTAGCTTCACTCAGATACATAAACACTCAGCTTCATCGTATCTAAAGCCACATTCTGAGGAACATTTGTAAGGTCAGAGGTCGGCGGAGCAGCATGGTGCTATAATTTATTTTCTCTAAATCTTCAGGCTGAATGAACGCAGACGTAGAAGTTCTTGTGCTCCTCCCAGTAGTGAAGGTCGTCCTCGAAGCTCCAGGCGCAGCCCAGGTCTTTTTGGTTTTGATGGTGTGAACGACGCAGTCGCCTGGCAGCTTCTCGAACAGGAACTCGGCTACACCCACCACGGTGAGCTTCTTCTGGCTCTGGATCAGCTGCTGGACGTGGCTCTTATCCACGGGTTCAGGCGAGGAGCTGAACGACACCCAGACGTTCAGCTTCTCGTCCGACGTGGGAACCTGGAAGCGGCTCTTCCCGGTGGAGCACTGGTAGTCCTTCTTGTTGGTGAACAGGCCAGTGGGAGACCTGAAGACGCGCACAGACCAGCCCACCCAGTCGAACTTCTTCTTTAGCTTCTCGACGACAGCGTCGGCGAGCTGCTGGTTGGATAAGCCCTGGTCTCTCACCAGGCGGCGGGAGTCCTGCTCGGCCTGCTTAGGGAAACTAACGATACAATCTTCGATGACGGCGTTCATTTTGGCTTGGACTTTGTTCATATTTTCTCCCCACTCTTTCAGAAGAGCCTCATCTTCGTCGTAGCCTTTCAGGGCAGCGTGCCCCAGTAGCGCAATGAGCCCCACGCAGAAGAGCTTCTTCAGTCGAGCACAAAAGTCCTCCATCGGTCGGCTTTTCTCCTCGTAGTTCTGGATGATCTCGAGGATCGGCTCCCCGGAGAAAGTTTCTCCGGTCACAGCGTTGTAGAGGATGTGCAGGTTCTTATCTCCACCGGTTTTGGCGAAATGTTCCAGGAAAAGCTTCTTCTTCACCTCTCTGAACTTCGGCTTGGCGTTGAGGATGTCCATGTACTTCCTGAACTGATTGGTGATGTTTTCCTCCACAGAGAAGTAGGCAGCATCCACCCCGCTCTTCTTGATCTCGTCGTTGATCCGCTGCAGCTCCTCGGAGACCACCTCCAGGCGGTCTCGGACCTTCTGGAACTGCTCCTTCATGAAGGCCGCCTCTTTGCTCTCCACGTTGTCCAGAGCCAGCTTGACGATGGGAGCGGCGATGGAAAACACGGGGAACAGGTCTCCGGCGATGCTGGCCACCACTTCGGCTCCCTGTTCAAACACCTCCATCACCGTCTCCACCATGTCCTTCTTCTCCGCCACAAGCTTCTGCAACGGATTCGCCATCGTTGGCTGACAGAGCGAAAACACAAAATTACTCTTTTGGAAGAGAAATTATGAGAACTCTGCAAAAACACAAATAAAGTACTATTGGTCTAGTTTCTATTACCAATATTTTAGCACCATTTAAATATCTTATTATGACGAAATCAATGATGATATATGATAAACGATGCACTTATTACAATGTCAATGTAACTAGTGACTTTTCATTAATATCAAGGAATTAATAACTTAAATGCCTATGTCTTGCTGAAAAGTCACTTATAAGTTAGTTTCATCTTGTTTCAAGTGTACTAAGATATTTGCAGTACAAACTTGACCTAAATCACTTGGTAATATTTTTGTTTTTGCAGTGTAATGATTGTTTCTGGTTCTGTAAAAACACTTACGGCTTGTAAACGTCTTCAAGCTGCAGCCGGCTCTCCTCGGTCTTCTAGAAAAGCTGCAGAAGCTGATAAGAGAGAGAAAGAGCTGAGTGAGCTTCGGTTTTAGCTGCTGGTCGCACCCACAGGGAATGAGTCAATAATGATGTAACGCTGTTACGGGCTGGACTGGTTTCATCTCATGCTAATGGTCTCCACAATTACTGGAGGAACTGGCCATAAAAGCTCAACTTTCAGCAAGAATCCAGGAGTTTTTCGAAGGAATGCCATGATAACATCAATCTGCTCTGCTGGCGGCTTTCAGAAACTCATTCTAGCAAAACATTCAGTGTGAAAGTAGAAGATTTAGTTCAGGTTTGAAAAACATCTGATCATGTTTATCCGAACTGATTTTGATGCATTTCTAATTGATTTCAGTTTAAAACCTTTAAACATTCACCCAAGAGGAGAGAAAATGATTTTGGGCATAATTTGGTATTTGCAGGCATGTGGAACAAAAACATTCATTTCCAGTAACTAAAATTATTTCTGAGTTGGAACTAAACTTTAAGTGCAATTCAGGTACAATGCACATGTACTTTCACAAAATCAGAGCTCTAGATTTTAATCTAACCTATTTTTATGAACATGCTTTGCTTCTGTTTCACGTTATTCCACTTCAGCTGAAGTCGACTGAAGATGGAAAATCCAGGAAAAAAAGTGTCCCAGATGCCAGAAATCAGATTAAAAAATGCCCACTAGAGCAGCCGGACGTGTTCAGACATGTTCCCTGCAAACCTGGAAACTTTGGAGGGAATCAAATTATGTCCTGCAAAAACAGCAAACTTACCAAGTTTTTCAGTCTGGGTTCTAGTGCACATGTTTACGAACACTTGAGAAAACTAACTTTACAGCAAGATATAGGAGCTTTTTTCAGGTAAATAATTCACTAATGTTGACAAAAAACTACTAATAAAAAGCAAAATAAATTGCCAGTAGAACAAGACATTTTAATTCAGAGTATGGGGAAAATATATTCTAACGACAGATCATGACACTTATAATTAGTACGTTCTCTACAACAATTGCATTAAAAATTAGACCAAAAAAAATTGTTAAATTTGGTGTTTTTGCAGTAAGGGGCACAAATGAGTTTCTGTCTAAAGTTCCTGCAGCTGGCAGGTGTGTTTTATGTCAGGTGTGTTTTTGTCAGGTGTGTTTGTGTCAGGTGTGTTTTGTGTCAGGTGTGTTTTATGTCAGGTGTGTTTTATTTGCATTGTGTTGCTCCCATTCTGGCTGATGGAGAAGCTGCAGCTTTTACCCCCTCCTCTCGTCCTCCTCAGTCAATATCAGAGCAGTGAGCGTGGGACGTGATTAAGTAGAAAGGTTAAACTTGCTGGACCAGCCGCTGCATTTTCCACTGAAACTCAGCAAGTAACCACAGCAACGAGACAATGGGAAATAAACTGTCAGCTGGTTGCGTCTCCCTGCCTCTGCTGACGTCGGTTTGCTCCCGGGGGTTTATCTCGGCGGCTGCGGGCGGCAGATAGCGCCCGTTCCCGGCCCGATCCATCAAACAGCGCAGAACTGCAGAAACATTTAAACTCACAGCCTTCCCACTTTTCTTTGCATTAAAGCTGCAGGACTTTAATAAAAATAAAATGTGATTTTTACATACAGTGTAACCATGTGGTAACAGTTTAATATGAGACAGATAATCTATGAAACAACCAACCAGACTGTTGCCAATCACACATGTGAACATGCTGCTGAATGTGCTAATGGCAGAGAAACAACTTCCCATTCCAGGATTACTGTTTATTGTTGGCTATGCTAACTAGCCTTAGCATTCATGACAGATTGCTATGGGGAAGAAGCTGTAGCTAGCAGAGCGAAAAGGGAGGAGAGGACGGGGCTTTTCAGCAGCAGGTACACAAGCTTGATTGACAGCACTGAGACCCACATCCTGGCTCTGATTGGTTGTTTCTAGTTAGCGCTGGGAAAAGGCAGAAGAGCTTTTCACAGACTGCCTGTCTCATAACACACTGTCACAACATAGCGACGATTTTCTACCAATATGTAAGAAATATTTATATTTATGAAATTTACATCCTGATTCTCACTGATGAGACCAAAATATAAATGTTTCCAGTCTGACTGGAGTTCTGCAATGAATACTAGAGCATCCCAAATCTTACAACCTTTAATTTTTGTAAAAAAAAAAAAAAAAAGCACAATTGTGGGTAATTTTTCTTTAATTTCATAATTAATCACTACTTTGTGTTTGCCTTTGTACCAAAATCTTAATGAAATACCCTGAAGTTTGTGATGCTGAGTGGAAGCATCTAAGGATAACTTTTTCATTAAAGTGTGGCCAAAAGTTTGACCATTAATTTTAAAATACTATCTTTGAAAAGTTTTCTGCAAACATTAAAGTGCAAAGTGAGGGCTGCACATTCCTGCAAAAGGTGGCAGAAGCTTTTCAGTCCCTGAATCTGATTAATAATCTCCATCCTCGCTGCTCAGCGTCTCACTTCCACACAGAAGTGCTTCAAATAAATCACATTTTCAGAAACAGGAGCAGCAGATTCTCACAGAACAGGGCTCATATTTTATCCTGATTTATGAAGAAAAAATGTGATATTCACTGCAAAAACAAAATATTACCAAGACCTTTGTCTAATTTCCAGTGGAAATAACACTTGAAATTAGACAAAACTAACATAAAATGAGCATTTCAGCAAACTATAACAGTTTGTTTAAAGCCAATAACTGCTGAATGCAGATTTAATTCACTTAAAACAAAAAAAATTAAACAGTGGAAACTGGTGCTTTTTGCATAAATATTCAATAATTATTGTCTTAAAATGAGATTATTTATCTTTCTTAGAGGTTATTTTTAATTAGTTGTGTCTTATTTCAAGTGCACTAAGATATATGCAATAAACTAGACAAATATTGCAATTTCTAATAAAATGTATGTTGTATTATTGTTTTTATCTGTTTTTAGCTGCGATAAAAGTTTTTATTTCAGACAGAGTGTCTATTAGAGAAGAATTTCTTAGGTATTTATCCCACTGATTCCTTACATTTTTCTGTAAAAGCAGCACTGATCCCCATCAAACAACCTGAGGACAATAACTCAAGAACAAAATAAAAAACACTCAATATAAACACAAACATTAAGTTATTCTTTGCATTTGCACTTCTAAATGGGTAACAAAAACACTATATGTATTTTCAAACAGCTCATAATGGTTTTATGATCACAGAATTAGATGCATAGCAGAACAAAAGACATTTAAGCCTATAAACAAACTACATGGTTTGATCTCCAGACTACATGGCATTTATTTCAGTTTTTTGGATACATGGCAAACTGTGACAGGCTTTTATCTGCTGTTTATTTAAGTAAAAAATACTAAACTCATAGAAACATATTTAAAGAACTGAAAAACAGTCCGAGGAGAAACTGAGCAGCATCACAACATTTAGAGAAAATAAAAGACAGAAAACTCATTTCTTTCGACATAAACAGAGAATCTGTTTGTTGATGGAAGCAGCATCGCCTGATGAGACGCATGAACATATTTCTGATAGCATGAGAAGCAGGACCCGGCTGGGTTTCATTCTGTCAGTGCCAGTTTGCCCAGTTCACCGCCCAGTCTGACCACTGCGGCGGAAATCCCTGTTAATGCGCCTCTTAATGTAAAACGTATCGATCAGTCCGCGCTGCAGGCCCTCTAATCGGATCATTTTACAGCACCAGGCCGCAGAGAAACAAACAAACAGCGCATGTTAGCAGATCTGCGGCGAGTTTCTGCGCAGCGCAACGAGGGCAGAAAAAAAGTTCCTGCATTCACTTCCTGGAAAACTGACTGGCCGAAAACTTTTCGATCTGGATCAAAACGGGAAACATTCAGCAGGTTCTGTCCTTCACTCATCGGACTGCCACAGACTGCGGCGTTTCCATGGGATATGCGGTTAAAACCAACGAAATGCGCCGAAACCAGGAGAAAATATAAAAAAAATAACAACAAACTGGAACGAATCAGACCGATCAGACTTTAACCCAACAGAACCATCGAAGCCTTTTCTGTTTACTATGAAGGATTTGGACCAGAAACAGACTCACCTCGTAAAGTTTGCGGAAGAAATCTAAACTCCAGCCTGTTTGGCTTCCTGTTGGTCACGTGGCTCTCATGTTACAGGGAAGAGGCACACCCTGCCACACTGACAGCCAGGCAGCGCAAACAGCCTGCTGCGCAAATCAGGCAGCGCAAACAGCCTGCTGCGCAAACGGCCAGGCAGCGCAAACAGCCAGGCTGCGCAAATCAGGCAGCGCAAACAGCCAGGCAGCGCAAACAGCATGCTGCGCAAACCAGGGTGCTGCTCCTCAACTGAGCTCAGAAAATGGCCCCTTCACTGCGGAGGCCCAAAATTAAGGAGAAAATGACTTTTAATCCTGTTTTTAATGAAGCTTAGACCCCAAGAATGGGATTAAATCTCAGATTAATGATGACCAGATGACAATGACTGCCTTATTCTGCTGTTTATTACAAATTAAAGCAAATGATACACATAATGATGATTGTACTTGGTTGGTCCAGCTTTAATATATTGCACCAAAAGCATCATTTATGTATATATCATTGACAAACATAAAAAAGATAATTTCTTCACATTCTGCAGACTCTGTACTATAATAATATGATAAAACATCTTAATTATCAGACTAACGGCTCACCTGTTCTGCAGCTTTTAACCAGAAGACAAACAGTTTATTTGATCTCCTGTAAAGGGGAAATTTTGAATTATTTTAATGTTCATTCTAAATACAAACCAGGAGCTTTGGAGGTGGATTTTATTTTCACACAAAGTCTGAGTCTCGTTGACAACGAGACTCAGACTGGACGGACCAGAACATCAGAGCTTATGAATACAATAAGTTGTGGTTTTGAAGCTGCTGATCTCACCTGGGAAAATACCAAACTGGTTTGTTGGCTTCAGTTTTGTCTGCATTTTCAGGTTTAAAGTTGATTTTTTACAAAACTGCCACATGAGATAAATTGCAAATTTTATTCAGAGCCAAACTGTTTCTTTTCTCCTGGGCCGTAGCAGCAGGGATGCATCTACAAGCTTTGGACTTACAGACCAAATGAATCCAGAAAGAGCTGAACAGAAACTGCCTCCTTCTGATGAAAGAATCTCAACACAGTTCTGCTGATAATTAAAACATTTTGACAACCTTTAATCGTGTGTTGTGCTCCACATGTTGTTTCAAACTCTTGACATCAATGAATTAACACCATAAATCAACCACAGGTTTGTTGTAGCTTTGTCCAAAGGTGGGTCTGAATGAAAGGTGAAATATCTGCTAGATATCAAGCTTTCCTGCTTAATGTTGACTCAAATGACATGAATGCAGGAAGCTGACGCTGAACTTTTTGATGAAAACCATAATTTGTATAAGAGGAAACATTGAGAAGAAGTAGGACATTCTGAGAGCTAAGGAATCACAAAGCCGTCCCCAAAGCAGATTATACACCACAAGATACAGATCCACATCGACTAGGTGTCCTAAAGTCTCCTCTTCCTTGGCTCTACTCTGGGTGGATGCACAGGTAGGCCCGCTTGTGTTTCCCGTAGTAGTAGCAGTCCTCCCTGAAGTTGTTGGTCTCCACCACGGCCTTGTAGTGGCTCACGGCGTGGACCAGGCAGTTGGGGAAGGTCTTGTTCAAAGACAACGCCACCGCCATCATGTTGCCCTTCAGCTTCTGCTGCTCGATCTGCTCCTGGATCTGACTCTTGTTGATGGGCTGCGGGTCGACGCAGAACGACACCACCACCTTGATCTTGTTCTTGGTCAGAATGTCAAACCAGTTGGCTCCGCCGCTGTGGGTACTTCTTTCCCGCCAGCCAGTTGAAGAAGAAAATGCGCTCCCGGTCGCCGAAGGCCCGGATGGACCAGCTCACCCAGTCGTACTTTTTAACCAGCGACTCCAGGAGAGATTTGGCGAACTCGGGGTCAACGGTGCCGGGGTTGTCCTGGAGCTGGTGTCCATGTCCGTCTTGGCCTGCGTGGCGAAGTTCTCGGTGCAGTCGTCCACGGCCGCTTTCATGCGTTTCTCCACGTCCTCCATTCGGTCTTGCCACTTCTTGACCATCTCCTCGCCGACGATTCCCTCCTTGAGCGCAGCGTGGCCCATGACGGCGATGATGCCAACCACAAACAGCTTCTTCAGCCGAGCGCAGAAATCCTCGACCGCCCTCCTGCTGCGCTGCTCGGTGGCGAGCACCGTGTCCAGCATGGGTCTCCCGACGTGGTCTCGCCTTTGACGGCGTTGTAGAGGGCGTCCAAGTTCAGGTCGCTGTCCGTGTTCTCGTAATGGTTCAGGAACTTCTCCTTCTTCTTCTCCCTGAACTTCGGCTTGGCGTTGACAAAGTCCTGAAACTTTTCGTACTGACTGATAATCTGCGCCTCCCGGTCAAAGTTCTGCTTGTTCATGGACGTCTTCTGCAGCTCCAGGGCCAGTTTGTCGATCTCGTCTTGGATGCCCTCCAGTTTTGAGTTGACTTTTTCAAACTGCTGCGTCAGGTAGCGGGCTTCCTTGCTGTCCGGGTTGCTGAGGAGTTCGGCGGAGGCCACGAAAACGGCCTCCAGGATGGGGTGAAGCTGGCCCACGGTGGCGGCCAGCACCTCGGAGGCTTGGCCCATGATCTCCACGCCCTTCTCGATCTTGTCCCTGTTTTCAACGAGCCAGTCTGCCACACTATTCATCTCTAAGTTTGTCACAGTAACTGCAACTAATCAGAAATCCAGAGAGTTTGCTGGTGCCTGGAAGGAGAGAAAACATGTAAAAACCCTTGTAAAGTTCATTGTAGTGCGAGTTATTTAAACCTACTTTTAAACTTGCAGTAAGAAGCTTTTATAAAAAAATATATATTTAATATACATTTGTTTTTGTCACCATTTTGCGACAGATAATCTGTTAAAAGATCGATCTTTTCCACTTTCTCCTTTGAAGAAATGCACCGAAAACAACTAATCAGAGCCTGGAGGTGGGGCTTAGCGCTGTCAATCATTCTCATGTATGCGCTGTTCAATTTGCTAACGGTGGAGAAACAACTTACAGGAAATGGCTGAGCTCACTAGCCTTAGCATTCATGACTGGTTGCTGTAGCTGCAGCGTAGCGGAGAGCAGCGCCACACAAGGGGTGATTGACAGCGCTAGTTAGCTCCGGCAGAAGGCATACCAAACTGTCATGCCATGGCAACATTTTCGATAAATATGTAAAAAATGTTTGATAAAGTTACAAACTGCAGCTAAGTAAACAAACAGGTGATGCTAAGCCGTTTTTTTCCTAGAGGACATTTTCCTGACAAACAAAAGGCTGAATCATGTCAGCACATGTTGGCATCCAGTTTCATGCCGCGCCCTCACAACCACTCTTAATGACAGGGATCTCAGGCCTCCACGGTTTTGACAAACATCACAAAAAGTACAAATAAGGCTCAAACGGTTCACTTCTGCACAGAAACAGAACAAAAATCAACCGTGACGTGTGTACAGATGGATTATGATGTGAACTGTTGCACAACGTAGCAGTGCTGTCCTTTGGGGACGTTACTTTACTGCCCCAACAGCCAAGACCCAAAGCAAACACAGATGTTCAGAGCCGGGAAAAATCAGGGTTTATATCAGTAAAATTATTTGTTTTTCGATGTCAAATACTCTGGAGAGATGAGCTCAATCATTTCAGGAAACAGGCACCCAAATGTCTCCCGCTGCACTTGTTCATGACTTTAACCACCCTTCAGCTTAATTAGCACCAGCTCATCTGAACGCCTCTCAGTCCTAACATGGAGGAAAGTCCAGATGTGTTTGTAGCAACAGATCACAGCAGATTATGACAGCAGATCATTGGTGTCTTTTTCAGCCTTTTCTAACACACTGCTAATTAGATTCACATTATTCAGTCACATGTCCTTTTACAAACATCCACATGTGAGCCAGCAAGTGAGAATAAAAACAATTAAAGCCAACTGTAAAAATGTAAAGTGAAGCAAAACGCTCCAATTCTTTTCCAAGGAGACGAGAAAAGATGCGTAATGTGTGATTGTGTTGTTTAATAAGGTCAAATTTAGGAAAAGGTTTTGTTTGCTAAGCTTTTCTAATGAAAAGGGAAAAAAGGCGAGTCCGTCTGAGGTTTTGATCAAACACTGGTCAGGTTATCTGCTTTACAGAGACCACAGAAGTGTTTCAGAAAACCACAGCAGAGAACGTCACTTCACCGAAACATCATTTTAAATTTACCTTTTAAAAAGAACAAAATCTGCTGCAGAAATTCTGGTTTGTTTCACCAGTTTTGTGCTTTTCTCTATTTTATAGAGAAAAGCACAAAATGCAAATAATTGAATAAAATATTAAATTATTTATTTTCTCTTCCTCTCCGTGTTTCTTTCTCTCTTTCTTTCTTTCTTTCTTTCTTTCTTTCTTTCTTCTTTCTTTTTTCTTTCTTTCTTTCTTTCTTTCTTTCTTTCTTTCTTTCTTTCTTTCTTTCTTTCTTTCTTTCTTTCTTTCTTTGTTTTTTCTTTCTTTCTTTCTTTCTTTCTTTCTTTCTCTCTTTCTTTCTTTCTTTCTTTCTTCTTTCTTTCTTTCTTTCTTTTCTTTCTTTCTTTCTTTCTTCCTTCCTTCTTTCTTTCTGCTCAATAAACAATAAAAACTCACCTTTTTGGATGAATATTCCAGTCGGCTGCAGTCCAGTTATCCAGAAGTCCAACTGCGCCTGTGAGCACCAGCTTCCCTGGGATTTATTTATACTCTCTGTCTGTCTCTCTCTCTCTCTGTCTCTCTCTCTGTGTCTCTCTCTCTCTCTGTCTCTCGTCACTCCTCCTTTTGAAATTCCTCCTCCATCCCGTTCCAGCATTCCACCAGAACCCACTCCACAGAGACTGACACAGATAACATCCTGTAAACACTCCCCCATGCAGGGACTCCGTGCTCCCTGGGAAAATCTGCTCTGATGTGATGGACAAAGACAAAGAGAGAGAGAGAGAAAGAGAGAGAGATGGAGTAAAAAGGAGACCAGTCACTGCAAAGCCCGGAAAATCGGCCCATCAGGACAAAAAGCTTCTTGTTGAGGCTCAAACATGTTTCCATGGACACCAGACCGGCGTCTCTGAGCTGGGCTCACTTTAAAACCGACCGGCTGAGGAATTTCACTCTGCTTTCTGATGCAATCCAGCAGAAAATGTTTCCATTCTAGAAAAGACACAATCACACATCACAGTTTTGTTTTCTCAGTCCGGTTTTTGTTTGGCTGAAATTCAGATCAGGAGAGAATGCATCCAAAATCTGACCAAGATTTCTCTCTAGTTTCTAGTATAAATATCTTACTACACCTGAATTAAAACAAAACAAACATGCAAGTAACTTTCAGCAACTTTGGAGTTTATTTCATTTAAATATTTCCATAAAATTTATGAAAACCTTCTAGTTCCATTGGAACTGGTTCTTTTTAACTCAATGCTTGGTAATCATCGACCTGAAACAAACTCCAAAGTTTTGCTAAAAGCTACTTGTAAATTAGTTTTGTCTTAATTCAAGTGTAATAAGATATTTGCAGTAGAAACTAGACAAAAATACTTGATATGCTTGTGTGTTTTTGCAGTGTCTTTAATCTGTTACTGTAAGATTTCCTCAATAATTAAATGTTAAATTTCACACAAAGTGTCTCCAACAAAGCTTGACTTAAGTTTTATTTTTGCAGTTTGCATAACTTTACCCCCACATTGCATCTAAAAAGCAAAGATAGCTGCAGTAAAGAGTCAAAATTTCCATCCATTTTTGTTAACTTTCCAGAAAATATGTGGAAATATTGACCTAAATCTCTGAATCTACTCAGTTGTGATGGATGTAAGCATAGCGAAGAGACCTTGAGTCACAGCACAGGCTGGTGAAAGACAGTCTCTGTCTCCAAGGATCCACCATGACGGCCTCAGTGTTTTGCAGTCGGCCTTTAATGGTCGGCAGGCGGGAAGCGGAGGAAACGCTGCTTGGAGCAAACTGGAGCTGGTCAGCAGATCGTGTTCCTGTCGTCTCGCTGTCAGATCTCACACTCAGCTCCGCCGTCGGAAAGCAGACGCCAGCTTTCGCAGCGACTCAACAACATGTGGCCTGACTGAGCAGCAGAGGCTGGACTGTCACAGCACATGGGTTGTTCTGCTGCAAGTTTGCTTTCTCTGAAAGAACGAAAAGAAAACAAACAAAATGCTCTGACATTCTGGAGCTTGGATCAAACGATGCGGAGCGTTTCCAGCATCAGAGGAACGCTGAGCTTGTTGGAAAATCTGGGCCTTTGTTGTTTGTGGTTTTCAGGTGGAAACGTTGGTGGAAATACTTGAGATAATGAGAACCAGCTGAGGGAGGGAGGCAGAAAACTGCTGGCTTCAGGTAGAAAACAGTCATCAAAATTCATAGCAACAGCATCAAAAGATGTATTCAGCTTTTCAATTTCATAAAAAGTTAAATTTTTTGATGAGCAAAAATCAGTTGAACTTGTTGCACCATAAAAATACAAAACAATGTCAAGTATTTTGATCTAATTTCCAGTGCAAACACCTCAGCATACTAGAAACAAGAAAAAACTAACATAGAAGTAACTTTTCAGAAGATACAGGAGTTTGTTTTAAGTCAATAATTCCTTGATTTATTTTGTTTTACTAAAATAAATGAATGTTTGGAAGATATTGTAATTAGTTTAGATGCACCTTTTCTATTACTCTCTTCTGATGAGCTTTCTACCTGAGCTCTGCAAAATGTTACCAAATAGTCTGAAATATTTTTGTACACTTGAGAAAAGTAACTTACAATAACTTTTCTGCTTGTTTTTAGTCAATTATTATGGAATATTAATAGAAAGTATTTTTTTCACTTATAAAACTGGAATAAGTTGTTGTTTTATATATTTTTCACTAGTTTTAATAAGGATAATTTTTGCAAAGTCCAGTTCCTCTTTGTCTGGAAGTTGGGATGATAAATGATTTCTGTTGGCCGGTTTTATCAGACTGAAGTTGTTCTTTGTTTCCACATCATCATAAGCAGAAGATGCAGCATCATCAGCTATATTTGCTCTGTTTGCTTAATTTGTTATATACTAAAGTAAAGAAAGATGTAAACTCAAAGGAGTGAAGTACAAAGCAGAGGCAGAACTGTTGAACTGAGTGTTGCTCATACCTGACTGCTGCCGTTTCATTAAAACAAAATACGAACTAGATTTGTTTGGCAGGTTTTCTGTTCCCATCCCCTAAATCATTAAAGTATTGCTCCGTTACTGAAAGTTCCTGTGGAAAAGGAGGGATCTAGTAACTGTCGTTTTGGAGTCGTTGGACTCCCATGTGAAAATAAATATGGGCGGGGCTTCAAAATCCTGTTCCTGGAGAGACTGATCCTGCAGCCCTGGATTTCACCAGAGTCTAAAAACAAACAGGAAGAAACAAACAAGTTACTCAGAGTCACTTTAAAATATGAAGTTAAGAATCCAAATGAAATGCAGAGCTTCTGCTTTTCCCACTCAATCTGCTGTCATGGACTAAATGCAGAAGGAATGATTCAGTCAGCCGGGACGTTTCCAGTCCTTCGGCCTCATGTGAGGAAACATTCAGGACTGATAAGATGTTGGCAACAGTAACGAATCAGCACACTGCAAATATGCCACTACTTGAAATAAAACCTAATTAACTTACAAGTCAGGAGAAAAATCAATCAATAATTCCTTAATATTGATGAAAACATTGAAGTTCAACTGGCAGATTATTTCACTAATAAGAAAATTTTCCATGATAAAAATTAAATAATCTTCCAATGGAACTACTGATTTTTCATCAATATTGAGGAATTATTCACTAAAACTCTGATATCTTGCTGAAAAGTTACATATACGTTAGTTTTGTCTTATTTAAAATGCACTTGGTAGGATTTTCTGTTTTTACGTCCTTCTTAGTGAGAACACAGTTTGGTTTTCTACTGTTGAAATCTTGAACTTTCACTGAATTTTTACACTGTGGAGCAATAAAGAACTATTTCTTCTATTGCCCCTTTGCATGTGGCATCACATGACACATGACGTCACATAACGTCACATGACGTCACGCTCTCCAGAACTCCGCCCACTCTGCCGTGACAAACGCCAAAATAACAAACTCCCTCCCTTCCATCATGGCGCCTCAAATGATTAAAAGTTAATTGTGATTTATTGAAAAGGGTCAATTCTATCGAGTCAGTTCTTCATAAATAAACTGAAGCCACTCTTACATCCATATTTAATAGGAGGAGAACTAGGGCTCATAGAAAGTTGCATTATATTAGTATTTATAGTATTTAAGCTTCATGGTGTTGTAAATGTGGCTCCTGCTGGAGACTAAAGGAATAGTTTGGGTTTCGTTCTGATCTGGAGGAGATTTATGATCATCTGAGTCGACGGGTCGCTGTAGAACCACAGTGTGATGCTTTTAAGAGCTATCAGGTAATTAGGTTTAACTCCACAGTAAACCTAATTAGTCCTCACTTTAAAAAACTTACACTTGTTTTATGCAATGTTTTAGTTTTCATTAAATTAACTGAGGGATGTCTGGGTCCCCTGCTGGATCTGATGCCCTGACCTCTGCCAAGCAGGAGACAATAGTTGGATATTTCCATCCATCTAGACATTGAATTTGTTTCAGTCAAAAGTGTCTCCTGCCTTCAGTGGAATATTGTCTGAGTAATCGGCTGGAAAACTTAGTTCCTTTGACACACGCTTTGGTTCTGCTTTTAAGCTCAGTTTTATTCTTACCTTTATTTGAAAATTTTCCTGAGTCAGTGGGTAATTTCCCAAGCCAGTCCTTTTCTCAATCAGTCCAAATGTGAATACAGAGTTTTTGACAGGTAGGATTGTCGTACGTTTGAGTTTTCATCGTTTATTGACATGGATTCAGGCGATCCAAGTGACGTTTTGCTCAGTTGGATCCAGAGACCAGGATGTTTCTGTGGAGCCTGTTCTCCAGGCGGTTTACTGTCCTTCACATCCTCTTGTAAAAATGGCGCCTCATCAGCGTTTGCCTGTCTTGACTTGAACAGAAGAACCTGCTGGCTGATCGACTCTGTGGTTTTCTGACCACTGAAAGCTTTTAACCACAACCACATCCATCCATTCTTACACTTACACAATATGATCGTTTGAGATGCAATCAAACTACCAACTGCACATCCATGACTGTAATTTTGGAAATCACAGCAGTTTGACTTGGAAAACTTAAGGACACAAAATGGAGAAAGCAGCCTTTTATTGAAAAAATGTCCTCTAGATTTGGTCTAGTTAAAGTTACAAAAGCTATTTCTTCTGGAGTGAATGAATGAGATGCATTAATTTCATTTTGTCTTCCATTTACTGTTTGGTTTATTTTTAAACTGTGGAAGTATATTTATCTAAAACTTTCCTCATTTATTTTTTAAACAAGCTTCAGCCTCAACCCTTTAACAAAATCCGTTCATGAAAAAATCCACTGCAACTTATCAGAAAATCAGAGGTGAAAATAAGTTTCATCTGGTGCCAATAGAAAGAAACGCATTAAAAACTTGTTCTGCAGCAAAGAGACGTTTTGCGATTTGTGTTGTTCTGGATATGCAGCGGAGGTTATTGTTGCAGTGAGTCACTAATTGTCTGGTGACAATTGATCGTGATATAAATGCTAATTCACATAATTTTGATATTCAAATCCAATGATGGGATTGTTTCTTGTGACTTTACTAGAATAAAAGCTGCATTCAGGCATTGAGCTGCTCTATGGGGTTCATGCTCCAGCCATCAATATAAGAATAATTTATGTTTTAGAGCCACATCACATGCTAAAGCTAAAGAACTGGAGCTAACCATGCTACCTCCTTAGCTCTTTTTAAAAATGTAGACACAAATATTGAAGAAATGACTTTGGGTTAGCAGATGTTATGCTAAGACAGCATGCAAATGGATAAGCTGCATGTTTTATTATTAAAAATATGTTGTACCAATTTGTAGATGTGGAATATTTTAGCTCTTGCATGAGAGAAACAAAGAAGGACTCTTTAATATTTAATTGCTCTTATGAGTAAGATTAGCATGATTCAGTGCTTACATCACTGAAAACTTATTAGCTTGCATTGCTAATATGGGTTAAATTGGTTCAACAATAAGCAGATCCAACTGGTTCTCCAACATCCAGCTCAGAACATGCGGATCTGGGTGTGGCGCCATTCCCAGAGACTTCCATAGAAATCTGAAACCAAGGCTTGGTGATCGGCCTTTAGCTCCGTGGATATTGTTCTCATTTCCTGGCTTAGATATTGCTTGGTGGAATATTTCAAAATTAGCCTGGAGATGAAGTTATGCTTTTTCCAGAGAGGACATTTTCTGCATTTACTTTAAATGGGTTGATTTACTGGTGGTTTTCCTGAGATAATCTAGAGAAAAACATGGGAAATGAACAGGAAACCATCAGGAAAATGAATTTGATATCTTGACAAAGCTAACAGGAAAAATTACATGTAGAAAACAATTATCAAACATTATTAAACCATTCGCTGTTCATGTTGGCCGGGCCAGTCGGCACTAAATCACTAGAACAAACTGATTGTTGTTAAAAAGATGGTGTTACATGATGACACTTAGATCATTTAAATAAAAATAAAAAGACTTTAACTAACAGACCTGTTTTTAACGCCATTGGGCTTCTTGAACGTCCCTGGGTCTGGCGGCTTCTCTGGCTTAACAAAAACACACACACACACACACACACACACACACACGCACACTCACGCACACTCACACACACACACACACACACACACACACACACACACACACACACACACACACACACACACACACACACGTACAATGAGGGCGACATTCCAGAAATGCAGCCTGTTTGTGTTAAAACTGTCCTTCATGGATGTTTTAGCGATGAAGTCAGCACAAGCACATCTACAGTTTGGGTTTTACAGGCGCTGAGTAACGGCAAGCGCTTCGCCTCCCTCTGCTCTCCAGATGTTTCCAGGTCGCATGGAGCAGGAGGTCAGGCTGCAGGCGCAGCAGATCAGGCTGCAGGCGCAGCAGATCAGGCTGCAGGCGCAGCAGATCAGGCTGTAGGCGCAGCATCAGGCTACAGGCGCAGCATCAGGCTGCAGGCGCAGCATGAGGCTGCAGGCGCAGCATGAGGCTGCAGGCGCAGCATCAGGCTGCAGGCGCAGCATCAGGCTGCAGGCGCAGCATCAGGCTGCAGGCGCAGCAGATCAGGCTGCAGGCGCAGCAGATCAGGCTGCAGGCGCAGCATGAGGCTGCAGGCGCAGCAGATCAGGCTGCAGGCGCAGCAGATCAGGCTGCAGGCACAGCATCAGGCTACAGGCGCAGCATCAGCTGAGCTGGAGACGTTACAGGACGATGGAAAGGCTTTATTATCCAGGAGATCGTTCGAGGCTGCTTGCAGCTTTAATCTGGAGTTGTACTCAGATTCATTAAGTTAACTTGAGATTTTACAGCAAATTTAATTTACTACATTAACAGGTTAAATAATTTGTAGAAAGTTCAGTTTTGCTCAGTGTACTTGACAAAATTAAGTTAATTTTACTTGTATTTTCTTTTGCATGTGACAAAATAAGTACAGAAGAGTTTCACCTGATAAACACGAGTAAATTATTGCCTTCATTTTTAAAGCAGACAGAACAGAATATGTTTATCAGTGAGCGCTCCGATCTGCAGCAGTAAAAGGCCAACAGTTTCAGCCGTCTGTCCCTCCGGCGGATCGATGCAAACCCGGGTTAGATGTGAGGAGCAGATAAAGGCCAGAGGGAGGCTGCATCGATCGCAGACTTATTCACCCTCAGTCCATCTCTGTCCTTAAACATCGAGTCAAAGCACTTTTAACCTGCAAATCTAATCACTCAAATGGAAAGACTTTTTGTTTAATCAAAAATGTTATGAACCTCACATAGTGAAAGTTTCAAGAAAAGCTTCGTTTATCTGAAACGTTAAAGATGTTGCATCAAAGAAAAGAAGAGATATCAAAGACAAACCAGATTCTGCAATTTAAATTTGTAGCAACATCTCTAGGATTATTCACAGAATAGCTTCACAGTTCGAATGACAGAAGAGAAAACAGCAAGCAGATCAATAAAGCGATCACCACAGTGATTTGTCTAATGGCTGTGAGACAGACTCTCCAAGGCTTCGTTGGAGGTCAAGTTTGCACAGGGAAAATCGCAGAAACTCTCCGAATGTTGAGGTCAAACTCAGAAATCCTGAAACTCAGAAATCCTGAAACTCAGACGTCTGTTTGGCTCAACATGCTGCTGTGGAACGAGGGATGACTTTGTCTGTCAGATAAAATCTCTGCTGTGACTCAGCACACATAACTGCACTCTTTAAATAATTAATCTAATCACGTTTTCTTTAAATAACCTCATATAAAAGCTAATCTTAGTTTGAAAAGCTTCACTGCAGGATCCAGGCTGAAAATTAAAGATTGTATTTATTTTTGTAATTACGGCCCAAAAGCATAAGATGTCACATATTTTAACAAAACAATTATCATTTTTAAAGATATGTAAAAACATAATGCAGAGTTTTTGTGTATTTTAATAATTTAGATAAATTTACAAAAAAACTATAAAGAAAAATAAATGTAACACAATGCAGAAAATAATACCGTGAGTAGTTACTGCTATATTGTAACATCAGTAAAGATGATCAAATATATTTATTTAATGTAGATGTTTAAAAGTTTTATTTAAAGAATTGTTTAAAAAATCAGCAGTTAAAGTATTAAACCTGAGAATATAAATATAAATGACAAATTGTACAGGATATAAAACTGGAACAATATTGAAAAATTAAACAATTATTAAAAGCTATTTTACATATAGCCTCAAAAATAGAGATTAAATGTTATTTTCTGACTTTGTTCTGCAAAAATAAGATAAAAATTATTAATTGTTGTTTGGAAAATTAAATAACTTGACAAATAAATGTGACAATTGTTTTGTTTTACAGAAAATAAATTAGAATGACAGACAAAAAAATAAATACTTTTCATTTGTTCAGTTGTAAATTCTTATATGGAAGTACATTCCTGCCACTTTGATTAAAAATGATAAAATATTTTTACATTAGTGTGATGGTCATGGTGATGTGTTCAGTCATGTTCAGATTATAGAGAATAAAACAGAAGAAAATGTTGCAATTTAAGAGTTGAATTTAAAAAAAGAAGCAAATTCCTGATTTAACATGGATTCTGCATTTTATAGGTTCTGAATTTTACAAGCATAAATTATTTTTGCTCCAAACTTTCCCCCAGCAGATGGCGCTCAGTGATACAAAGTTGCCAAACTCTTCAACATTTTGTTTTGCACATATTGTGCAAAAATGTTCTTGTATTGTGTAGTGAAACCTTTAGTTTAAATTATTTATTTATACGCTGTTTCCGATCAGATCACTGAACAGAAAATAAAAATCTTCTGATTCCACATGTCTCAGTTTCATTGTTACTAATAACCTTTTATTTATTTAACCAGATAAAAACAGTTTCTGTTTCCAAGGCTGCAGAGGTTCAGGAAGCGTCTTCACAGCTGCTGCAGCAAAAACTAAAACTGACTAAAACTTCATGAACTGGATCGAGGTTCTGAAGGATTCTCCTGATTGTTGATGTTTTAGATTAATCTCAGAGTCTCTGTGACGTGGCGTTTCCTGGTTTTATCCGCCTTCGTTTCTGTTTTCTCAAGCTTTTACTCATTTACCTCCCAGCCCATGACATCATCAGCTCCTCCTCCCCCGCGGCGTCCAGGCGGCTCAGCCACTCATCTCTGAACTCACACCAACAAATCGGGGGATTTCTGGCCTGCTTTTGCTGTTTTCTCTGGAACATTATTGCACTTTCAGTCACCAAAGGCTGCTAAAACTCACTAATGAATTCCTGATGATAAAAAGCAGAAAGCTGCAGACGACATGTTGGAAATCACACAAAGCTTTGCTGCCAGAGTCCAGCTGGACGTGTGTAAATATTGACATTAAGCCAGAAAAGATGTTTAAATGGGACAGAATGAGGACGTGATGGCGGAGACACTTTAGGACGGATTCCTCTCTGAGGATTTAAAATCTTTTTAAACCCAAAACACCTTAATTATCCCATGAGTTAAATGTTGTTATAGCTCATATTATCCAAGTGTCTTTGGAGAGTCACTGTTGATGGTGATGCTGTGGGCAGGAAGGATCTCCACTAGCAACCAATCAACCAATCAACCAATCAATCTAGTGGGAATTTACTTCTTTGTTCATTGCCAACAGATGAAAAATTAAATTCAATAGACCTCAATATGCTGCCAGATTATCCTGAGTCAGTAGAATCAGGTTTTAATGCAACAACTGCTTCAATTTTAATAACTTTAATTTTTAAAACACTTAATTTTCCAAAACTTTAATCTTCTAGATTTCCAAGCTGGCAGGACCGGAGCAAACTGAATCGGTGGTTCTGACCTGCAGCCAGTGTCACTGAACAAATGTTTTAAAGCTCTTTATTGGATTAATCCACTCGGAGAGCAGCAGGGCGGTCGATCCGGCCCATCGGCCTGATGGGTAAATGCGTTATCCTGCAGGGGCCAGGATTGGCAGGCGCTGGCGGAGAGAGACATCCTAACATTGATTGACTTTCTGATGTCAGCCTCCATTCAGCCTGAATATTGTTTATGAAATATTGATATTGGCTGCTATCTCCTCTTGGAGACGCTGCTTGATGGAAAGTGTTTCAGGATCCAGGGAGATTTATGAACATGAATTTCTCCATGAGATATTATAATTTCATTCACCTGGAAGGTAGAATAAAAAATGTCACCTGCAGCTGCAGGTTTCTGGATATGCAGCATGTGGATTTTCCCAATTTCATGATTTATTAAACTCACTTTCAGTACCAAACAGGTTCTGTGTGCTGATAGCGCCCTCTGTCTGCAAACCTCATCCAGCACCATCTGAACTCCACTATTATTATTTCAGGAGCTTTTTGGACCTCAGATGCTTCAGCGTGTAGCCTGGGTGACGGCCAGGATTGACGCGTTGCCACACTGAGAGCGTTTTATGCTCCAGGATCAATAGTTGTTACCCAGGCAAAGCCCACAACCACTAATGAATCCTCTGGCTCTGTTTGCAGCAAACCGCTCTCCTCATGTCTGCACAAGGCAGAGGAGGGAGAAATAAATACAGAAAACTAGAGTAGATCAAATGTATTGTCTCGTGTGAATTGGAGGTTCTTTTCTGCTGATCCCCTGCTGGTTTTCTTGAGTCGTTGTCTGGTGACATTTCAGGGGTCTGCTCTCTGGTTTTTTCTGTCTGTATATTTTCTGCTGTTTTTCTCTAAAGGCTTGAAGTCTTCTTGCATTAGAAGCATTAGTCACCTGTCTGGACTTCCTGACTTTGTTTCAACAGGGCAGCAGGTGTTCAGACCAACATCAGTCTGCAGCCTGAATCTGTTGGATGTTGAATGTGAAATATCACATTTCTGAAGACAATAAATGAATTGTTTAATTGTGATAACATCAAATACGATGAGGCTGATGGAGTTTGGTTTTTAAAATAAAATATTACTTACAATTCTTATTTCACATTTCAGAAATATTAATTTCTTTGTTCTGTTTGTTGGTCATTTAGAAAACAGTTCAGCCCTTTTGGGTTGTAAATCTAATTTAATGTTCTGCTGGATAGTTTTAAAAATTGACGCTAGCTATCGCTAACGTCTGCTAGTTGCGCTAACGTCTGCTAGCTGTCGCTAACGTCTGGTAGCTATCGCTAATGTCTGCTAGTTGTCGCTAACGTCTGCTAGCTATCGCTAACGTCTGCTAGCCGTTTGTCATTCAGCTGCAGTGAAGCTGAATGACAGAAAGGTGAAACAGATCAACACCAATAAGATGTCAACATGTTAGCACAAATGGACCATTTCCTAATTGTTTACTGATGTTCAGTGATTTAAATATTTGACTCCAGTCAGTTTTATGTTCTCCACTTTTTAAAAAAATTATACATCATAAAGATGAAATCAAAATTTTACCAGAAAATGTGAACATATTTTGGTCATTTCAAAATAAACCTGAAACTGAATCATTCATTTTTCTCTTCTTGTTTAGCTGAAACGTAACAAATGTTATTTTTATGTATCATTACAATTACTGTGCTTACTTAAACCCTTCTCCTGACCGATACCTTTGTTGAGGAAAGTCAGTTTTAATACTTCTGTGGTTGAATAATCCAGTTGAATATATTTTGGTGTTTAACTGCCGAATTGTACTGGAGCTAAATCAAGCTGAAGCTGGGACCATTAAACGTCACCAGTTGACATGAAACTCTAACGAACAAGAATGAGTCTTTATTTCACATCTGACCAAAATTAGAGCAAATTCTAGATGTATAATGTGAATTTATTTTGCTCACATTTATGTACAGAAGCTTCTCTATTCCTTCAACTCAAACATCTGCCACAAAAACAGTTTCAGTTAAAAGTATATTTTTCTTTCTTCTGTATCTCAGCAAAGCGTTTCAGAGAGAAATGACCGAATTGATAAAAACGTTTCCAGTTCTGCTTATAAAAGCTCTGATCAGCCGCCGGTCGTCTCAGAATGGAAACGTCGTTTTGCTGCTCTGTGCTGTTTGTTCCTGATAAAACTGGATGGATTCTGACAGGGCTGATTTACGACAGAGAGGCTGAGCAGCTAAAGACCCTGCTGATCCACAGAGATATGAAATGAAGACCACAAGCTTTGCACATTATGACTGACGGCGTCCTGCTAAGCCCAGCAGTTTCCTGCTCGCCTGCAGGACATCAGAGCTGCTGTGGTCAGAGAATCGCTGACTGAAGTGTAAATATTAATTCAATTAGCTCCAGTCTCTGTTGCTGAGTTTGCACCACTATTTAACACTGACCAGGCTCTAACAGCACCGCATTAATCCCATTTGTGCAACAGGCACAGATATCCGGCTACACGTGTTTACTCATTCACAGCTTGTTTTGTCGGTAATCATTAAAAATCATCACAGGAACATTTCAACTGCTGATCATGCTCAAGTTTTTATTGTTAATAAAGAAGCGAAACATTCCTGCTCCTCATGTTAATCGCGAACAGCAGATAGAGGAAAGTATTTCACTGCCATTCATATTCAAACAAAATTCAGAAGAGAAATGGCAGCATAAGAAGACAGCAGGTCCAGTATTCATCCAGAAAGTTAAAATTAATGCAAAAAGCATTCAGATTTAGTAAAACATGCCGTGATGGAGAGTCTTCCAACAAACAAAAATCAAGCTGCCTTCTCCCACTGCTAACGAGAAAACAACCAATCAGAGCCAGGGGCGGGTCTTAGTGCTGTCAGTCACCTCTCCATGTGGCGCTGCTCAGCCTACTTCCTCTCCCCTTTGGACTCTGCTACGCTACAGTTAGCGCAGCTTGTCATGTGTTGGCATGACGACAGACAATGGCTGATAAACGGTTTTTTTTCCTGTTTATCAGCCATTGTTTCTCCGTTGTTTAAGTTGTTTCTCTGTCATTAGCATGCTGACCAGCGAGTACGTGAGGGTGATTGACAGCGCCAAGCCCCTCCTCCTGCCTCTGATTGGTTGTTTTGATGCATTTCTTCTGTCAGTAATCGTAGCTCATGTAGGAAGTGGAGGAGATGGATTTATCTCATAACAAACTGTGACAACATGGTGACAATTTGAACAAATGTTTAAAAACATATTTTTATAAAAGTTATATACTGCAGCTTTAAAGATCCGGCTGGGTGTTTCTTTATTCTGGAGCTTAAGGCACATTGTGACGTCTCCCGCCTGAAGACGTCGCCTCTGTTCCCTGTCAGAGTTATTATGTAGGTCAGCCTGCTGGGGACAAACATGGAGCTCTGGGACGAAGACGCCGAGTCAGCAAAGCCTTTTCTGTGGGGCTGAATGAAGGCGGCAGCGTTACAGCAAGCGGCTGAGGTCAAGTTAAGAAGATGGAGTGAAATTCTGCTTAAAGTGATCCAGACTGGAGTTTCATACGCACTAGATAAACACTTCACTTGTCTGGGATCAACATTATGTTCATTGTGTTAAACATGTCAGTGATAGAAATTATTTCTGAATGCAGTTAAATAAATGAAACTGCATGTCACATGAAGGAGGATCCACACAGTACTTTGGGTCTTAAAGGTGTTAAAGTAGCTACAGGACACATGGGGATGGCAGGTATATTCAGCTGATACAGGGATACATAATGATATTTGATTCCTCATTGCAGCAGGATGAAGGTTTCTGCAGTTAAAGGGGCAGTTATGTAAAATCGACTTTGTTACAGAGCACCCCTCCCCATTCAGTTCCTCCAGACTAGTGGCAGCAGCAGTTAGCAAACACTGGTGGAACTACTATCTGTTGAAGTGATCACACGAGCTGCTTCTCAGTGCAAAGTGGGTAAAAACGTTGATAATCGCTTCAAAGGAAAGGAGTTTTGATGACATACAGAAGGTGGAGTGTTTGGAAGAGCAAGAGTTTTTTAAAGAGACCGAGACAATATACTGCCCCTTTAAACGGATGATAAATCTTGAAACCCTGCTCTTGAGCGTTATTCCGAGTGCACACACACGGCCAGGTTCTTGTGGCGTTCCCAGTAGTGGCATTCTTCCGGGAAGCTCCACGCGGCTGCAGACTCTTTGTGCCGACTGATGGCGTGAACGATGAACCCGCTCAGCTGCTTCTCCAGCGCCTCCACCACCTCCAGAGCGTTGCCCTTCCTGGCCGGACCCTCCATCAGCTGCCGGAGGCAGTCGCTGGGAACCGGCTGAGGCGCGGTGCTGAACGACACCACCAGGCTGACGTCGTTCACCTGAAGAACCTCGAACCAGTTCTGTCCCGCCACGTGGTGGAAGTGCTTCCCGGCTCGCAGGCTCTCAAAGGCTTTGCCTGAGTTTTTGATCAGCCGCACAGACCAGGAGACCCAGTCGTACTTTTTCACAAGGAACTCCAGAAGACTCTGAGGTGCATCCTGAAGACTTTCCTCCTCTGTCTCTTGCAGGAGGCGCTGCACGTCTAGTTTCGCTTGCTCTGGAAACGCAGCTATGCAGGACTCGATGGCTGCCTTCATCTTGGACTCTACCTCTTCAATTTTGGTGCTCCACTCTCGGATCTTGTCCTGCTCTTCTCTGGGCTCTGGGTGAGGGTGCAGTAGCCCAGCAGAGAAATCAAACCCAGGCAGAAGAGCTCCTTCATCCGGACGCAGAAGTCCTCCAGGAGGCGCCGGTTCCTCCCAACATACCTGCCAAACAGAAGCAGTTGTAGAGTTTATTTCCAATCGATGCTCCATCAAGAGATTTAAGTAAATAAGAACAGAAATCAAGAGGTTTTTGGGCGTAGGGTTTACTGAATATGCCGTAAACAGAGGACACAACATGCCAGTCCAAGTAACATGGACGCTCCTGGGCGTTCCACAGGGTCAGTTTTAGGACCTACACTGTTTACCATCTATATTAATAATTTGGTTCATTGTGCATCTGTATGCAGATGATGAAGTGATGTCTTGCTGTGATATATTTGTTGCTCTTGTGTTTCCAACTATTACAACTTAGTGAATGCAGTAACATTGAGGGCGGCGCCATGTTATGCTCCGACCAGAGGAAGATGGCCTGTGTGATGTCATCACCAGGCTGTGCACATTGATTGAACCATCATATAAATATCTTGGCATTACCAAAGATGAAAATGTAACTTTTAAGCCCCACATTGAAGATCTGCTCAAAAGGCTTGAGCTAAAACTTCTCATCATTCTATATGCTGCTTATCCTGCAGGTTTTTCACAGGCAGCAAAAAGGCAGAAAATTTGTCACTAGGTTTGTGTTTTTGTAACCAGTGAAAACTCTTCTGTTGATAATGTATGTATTGATTTTTAGAAGTGTTAAGTAGGTTTCATTGTTGTTTTTATATTTCATTAAGCAAATTCTGACAATAAATTTTCTTAATGGAAAGATGGCAATTTTGAAAAAACTAGTTTTCTATTAAACATCTTTGATGAGCAGACATGTTTTTTTTTCTTGTTTATTTTTGCGGAATTGAAATTGGCTTATTTTGCAAAACTGCAATTGAAACGACAGGAGGGAGGCTGATGATGATGATGATGGTGCCTATTCATCCATTTATTGAGTGAACAAATTTGTTCATGCGTGATTTTAATGAAGTTTCTTATTTATGCTTGTGATGGGAACGCGGCTGACGGCTCTCAGTGAGTTTACCTCTCCACTGTGTCTAACATGGGATCTTTGAAGCTGCTGGTTCCCATCAGAGCATCGTGCAGCACACTGAGGTTCTTCTCTCCACCGGTTTTAGTGAAGTGATCCAGGAACAACTTCTTCTTCACCTCCCTGAACTGCGGCTTCGCCTCCAAGATGTCCATGTACTTCCTGAACTGGTTCCGGATGTTTTCCTCCACGGAGAAGTAGTCTCGGTCCAGGTGTCCCCTCCTGAGCTCGGACTCGATGTCCTCCAGCTGGTTGGACAGCACGTCCAGCTTGCTCCTCACTGTCAGGAACTGCTCTTTGACGTAAAACACCTCCTTACTGTGGACGTTGTTCAGGACCAGCTTGAGGACCGGAGCGGCCGCCTCGCAGAGCGGGAACAGTTCCCCCACGGCGCTCGCCAGCACCTCGGCGCCCTTCTCAAACATGTCCATCAGCGCCTCGATGGTCTCCTTCTTCTCAGCCACCATTTTCTCCAGACGACTCGTCATTTTGTCCCTGAAACAGGAAGTTCAGAGAGGAGACGACACAAGCGAGGTTTGTTCATCATGAGGAAAGTTTCATCCTGGAGATGCATACATTTTCAACAAGTTTTCAAATAAATGTTTGGAATTGTTTAATTTGAAAAAGTTGTTTTTTAATGTTCTGATCCGTTTGGGGCTCAGAGGACTGTTAATGCAGCAGTTCTGCTTCCTCTCAACACATTTTCTCTTTTTGAAGACATTATTCAGTGAATGGCAACAACAGAAACACTTTTACAGCAACACTGTAACTAAACACCAGCGTGGATAATTACAGAAATACAAGTAAAATTCAGATCAATTCTTTTGAAAGCCTCTTCAGGGAGGAACCAACATGGCTGAACTTAGTGCTTTAGCATTAGCTTCTGCTAAATACTATGTTGGTAACACTTTAACATTAACGTTCATGATTAGCGCTTTAGTTAGCATAGCTAACTGTTTAGCTAGCAGAGCCAACACTGGCTCTAATGTTGCCTCTTAAATCTGTGAGCTGGAAATGCAGAAAACATGTAAAGAAATCTGAGAAATGATCCTCAAACCAAAACCTCCCCTGAGTCCAGTCCATGAAAATCACCCACAGGTTCACTGCTAAAACAGATCCACAGGTTCACTGCTAAAACAGATCCACAGGATCACTGCTAAAACAGATCCACAGGTTCACTGCTAAAACAGATCCACAGGTTCACTGCTAAAACAGATCCACAAGATCACTGCTAAAACAGATCCACAGGATCACTGCTAAAACAGATCCACAGATTCACTGCTAAAACAGATCCACAGGATCACTGCTAAAACAGATCCACAGGATCACTGCTAAAACAGATCCACAGGATCACTGCTAAAACAGATCCACAGATTCACTGCTAAAACAGATCCACAGGATCACTGCTAAAACAGATCCACAGGATCACTGCTAAAACAGATCCACAGATTCACTGCTAAAAACAGATCCACAGGATCACTGCTAAAACAGATCCACAGGATCACTGCTAAAACAGATCCACAGGATCACTGCTAAAACAGATCCACAGGTTCACTGCTAAAACAGATCCACAGGTTCACTGCTAAAACAGATCCACAAGATCACTGCTAAAACAGATCCACAGGATCACTGCTAAAACAGATCCACAGGATCACTGCTAAAACAGATCCACAGGATCACTGCTAAAACAGATCCACATTTTCACTGCTAAAACAGATCCACAGATTCAAAACAGATCCACAGATTCAGACTGGAGCTGTTTTCTTCTTCCATATAACAAGATGGCATAAATATGAAACACTGATGATTTCTATTGCAGAGGAAACTGATATGAAGCATTGATAAATCATTTCGTCCTCTACTGGACCAGTAATTATCCCAGATTTCATGCTGTGTTTATGTGTGAAAAATTATTGGTTTCAACTAAACAAAAATAGTTGAAATACCTCATATTTTTAAATGTTTATTGTATATTTTGAGTCTTGATGACTTTTTGATCCTCTTAAAGGAGATTTATCACTTTCCAGAAGCTTAGATGGTTTGATCATATGAAGTGTCCCAGTCTTCCTCCACTGCAGATAAAGTCATTTTATACATTATGCTGGTTATTAGCCACATTATACAGCAATTTTGCAGCTGGTTTTTCAGCTGTGGAGTCTGTTTTGTCATATAATCCAAACATGGTGAGACATGAGGGACGAGGATCAGCTTCACCACAACAATCCAGCAAAACATGAAGCAAACAGCAGATTGTTCTCTCCTCAAGGTCGGAGGTCAGCTGCTGCGAAGCAGGACGAAGGTCAGAAACTGCAGCTTTAAAAGGCTGCAGAGTGAATCTGAATCTAAAACAGGCCATGGTTTATCATGTCTGCTCCAGTCTGGCTGGAAAATAAAACATCAAATGGCTGCAGGTAACAAACAAGATGGGAGCCGCAGATGCTGAGAGCAGAAAATGACGCACTTGATCTTTGCATGACTCATCTGAGAGAGGAAGGAAGGAGCAAGTTTTAAAATCCCTTAAATGAGCCGGAAACCTGGATAAATTCTCCTTCTGATCCCATCAAACTGTAACCAAATTTTATGAAATCACATTGTTTTTTACTTCATACAGATGAGAGAGAAAATGAGACAAGATGGTCTCATTGATATATATCAACACATATATGAGGAAAAATACCAGAGTAAGATTTGTCCTCTGTTTCCAAACTGCATCATGTTTAGCTGTCATGCGCACCCAGAGCAAATGCGCAACGGAAGCCTTTTACGCAAAATCCCCTGACAGCATCAGACACACCCCTCCGTGTTCCCCCCTTCAGACGGAAGATAAACACATTCAAATCATTCCTGCAGCTGCAGCAGCGCCGGTTTCTCTACCTGAACGGAGAGGATCTGCTGCTCCTTCACGGACCAGTGGCGACAAGTTGGACTTTTGGTTTTTATCCCACTTCCAGTGAGAGAGAGAAAATATTCCACTGCTTTCAAGTCAACTGTGGAGCTGACAGGGGTCCAAGGATGGAGTCAGGGAAGGTGCGCACACAGTATCTGCAAGAGGGAGAGCGAGGTAGGCCGAAACAGAAGAGAGAGAGAGAGAGAGAGAGAGAGAGAGACAGAGAGAGAGAGAGAGAGAGACAGAGAGAGAGAGAGCGCAAAAATCTGCAGAGGGTCCATTTTCTTTCCTACCCTCAACGAAGGAACATTTGATTTTCTCCAACAAAAGAGATTTCGTTTTATTAGATTAGTTTACGCACATATTATTTATATTTTTTAAAGATCTTCTGCAGATTTTATTGCGTTTAAACGGATCCAAACAGAAGGTAAGATCTAAAAATATCTGCCGCCCTCATATGATAAACAGGATTATTAAAATTAATATCCAGTGAGGCCTAAAATTCACCCGATGCTGTAAATGTCTGAATGAATTTCCAGATTTAGAGGAAAACGCTGATATTTTATTTATAAGCACTGAGCTAAAAGAGAGGCAGGATACAAGGTTATATCTGAACTTTAATTGGTTTATTTTTCTTTTTTATTAGTCAGATGATTTATTCTTTATATTTGAAAATGTTCCCTGCAGTGTCTCTTGTGTGCGCGCATGACGCGCCATGAAAACACCCAGGCTGCACATCTGAAGCCACAAACAGGAATTATTTCTCCTCTAAATCAGAAAATATTTCACTATTGTTTCACTTTAATGCGCAAAAATCCGTCATGTCATTAAAGCAGCCAAAAACTCATGAAATGATTCATATTTTCTTCAGGTGAAAATGGATTCATCGAAAGGAGCCGAGATGGAAAAACCTTCATCACACACGGATGATGGGATGATGATGATGTGGCGCAAAGAGCCTCAATAATCCGCAGCGCAGGTGAGAGATTCAAGACTTTATAGCGTCTCTGTTTGTTCTACAAATTCCTGCAACGCACATTTTCCTGCTGGTTCCCGAACTCTGCGCGATGCCAGTCGGACTGGTTCCCTGACCCGCCCTGCGTCCTGCGGGGCAGGAAGGAGGGCTGCGGGTTTTCTTCACCGCTTCTCTCTGACGGAGCGCAGATGTGACGCGTTGAGCTCTCAGGTCCCTGGAGTTCAGAAAACAGGTGTGACGTGCAGCCAAATGAGGCGTTTTCGCCCCCTGGCGGAGAAATGAGCAAAATGCAAGTTCATTTACGCATTTTAACTTTCTTATCTTTTAAGAAAATCTATCTTTTGTTCATTTGGTTCTGCATATGCACACGTTGAAATCTGTTTTTTTCAAAATTAAGTCAGATTTAGACTGAACACCAAAAGGCCGAATGGAGTCAAAGGTCAGGAACTCTGACTGAATTATTATCATTTATTTCACATGTAAAGTAACAGTTTTCAGACTTTATTTGACAAAATCCAAAGAATCTAATTAAATGAACAAATAAAAATAGTAAGTAATGTAAAGAATTAACCAGAGGAGAGAATCTGGACATGTCAGCATTTTTTATCTGCTGTCCTCATACTGACGGTGCAAAATGTTTTTAAAACAAAATATAAGAAAATATGTTTCAAACTTGTATTATTTTTTTATTTTATTCACTTGAAGCTCCTTCCATGCGCTGATATTAATCATATTTCTGTCATATTTCTATAAATCATCAATTTTTACGTAGCTCTGAAGCAGAAGCTTATAGTTTTATGTCACTGCAAAAATAAAACATATTTTCAAACAACAGATTAAAAAGAATCAAGTTATGCAGCAAAGTGAGGTCAGAATTGAAAATCTGAGTATCACTGAATAATTTAAACTCTCTGGATCTGAACTTTGACCTGCTGCAGCTTCTGCAGGGAATTCGTCCTTGACTGAAATAAGACTCCAACTGTCTGAAACCTGCATGTCAGCTTGGTTTTCTTCACTTAAACTTAGCATCTGTACAAAATCATCAACTTTGGATTCAAGTTATGCTTTTATAGTAAAATAATCTTTATTATTGAGTTTAAACCTGAGTTTTAGGTTTAAACTCAGAACATGGAAACAGTTTTGATAAATTCTCCTGAAATATCAAGTTCAGAAAGTGACTTAAACCAAAACATAAAACAAATTGAGATGGTTTTACTTTTATATCTGCAGGTATAAATGTCTGTAGCTTTGATGCTTCATCCCATTTCTATATGCAGAGATTTTGACTTTATGTAATTTTTCAGTCATTTCACATAAAAACCTAAAATTTGTCAGATTTGATTTAACCTCCATTTGATTCTGAGGAAGACTTGAAGTTAAACTTCATTGATTCCTGGAGGTTTGTTGTTTCTCAGCTGAATTTTCTGATTCAGCTGCAAACATGCGAAGACGTTTGGTTCTCTGTTGGACTCAGGATTTTATTTCTACACTAAAACAGAAAATCTGTGGACTAAAACATCGGTTGAAAGGTTTGAAATTATTAATGTAAAAATTATTGAAATTAGTAAAAGAATATTTTTTTAATAGTTCAAACCTTCAAACTTTATTTTTGAACTATAAACATCTCAGATTAGCAGGTTAGTCTAATTGCAATATTCCCAAATGTAGTTTGATGAAATAGATAATTACAGCTTAAAGAAATATTAATAAAGCATGGAAGGAACTTTAAAATAAAAACTGAGTTTTAAAAGATATTTTCTTACAATTACAGCCAAATAAAACAAAAAGATGCATAAAGCAGAGTGCATATATTGTGCATGTTTTTAGCTACAGTAGCTTTCATTCAGTAGTAAAGTTGCTCAGTATATGTGAAATAATTGAGTTAGTCAATAAGTTTTCTTCTCACATCTTTATTTATGTCGATGCAAACGTTTTATAAACCCAACACAAACAAAAAAACATGAACATATTCACATATCTGACATGTCAGGAGACGTTCAGGGTCCAGTTTTAAGCTTTAAGCTTTAATAGTGTTGTAACAATAAGTGGGACGATCCAGAACCACAAACCCGATCCGCTCAGAGCCGAGCAGGACGGTTCCATTGAAGAACACAAACCCCAAAATATGGACAATAAATCTGGACTGTGGTCTGCAGGCTCAACCCCCCTCCCCACCCGGAGGCACATCAAATATATAAAAATAAAATAAGCAGGTTCTGACACATTCAGGCACTCAGGGTAAAAAAAAAAACAGGCAAAGAGAAAACAGGAAGTGACAAAGAAAGAAAAGTGATGATCAAGTGAATCCTTACAGGTTAAAAGAAAAAATTCTCTGTCAGACATTAGAGACCAACACTTGGTGCCGCTCCTTGTTCATTAAAAAGCTGCAGACAGGAAACAAAAATGTGATTTTTACACAAAAATTGCACAGAAGATTAATCCAATCATCAAAATTAAACTGATTTCCTCCCAACAGAGAATAAGAAAGTGTAGTGTGACTGGAAACAAAAGCAATTTCCTATTTTCATCACTTAGTGTCTTTTACTAAAATATAAAGTTTCATCACCTAAATAAAGATCTCGGCTCATAATAACGACTAATAATATGTAAAAAGAAATTACATAACTGAACGTGAAGGTGGCAGTGTGATCACAAGTCATACATGGTGATTTTATTAATTTTTTATTTTTTTTTTTTACATTCATCATTCTGGAAACTGTGGTTACTATGGCAACAGCTTCCCAACACAAAGTGCCGAAAAGTGATTTTATATCATGAAACTGGACTTTAACTGACGCTTCATGGAAAATAAAGATAAAAACGATGAAATATTTTATATGATGGATGCAACATGCAGATATTTCATGTTGATGCAGCTTTTAAAGCAGTTTCATGATAGACGGGTTGATATTTATAGACGTTATCTGCAAAAACACCGGGTCTTACCAAATAATGCCTCCAGTTTCTATTCCAAATATATTAGCACATTTGAAATGAAACAAAGTTAAAAAGGAATAAATGAGTAATAAGTTTATTTTAAGTCAAAGAAAGTGCTGGTTGAACTGGCAGATTTTTCCACAGGAAACAGAAAAATGTTTTGTTGCTGGTGAAAATAATCTGCCAGTGGAACTAGTATTTCTTTATCTTCCCACATGAATTATTGACTTAAAACAAGCTTATATATTTTAGTTTTGTCTGATTAAACAAAAATTAAACACAAAATATTTTGTGTTTTTTTTTCTTGTTTCTTAGATTCTGATCTGACCCAAAAATACACATTTATGTCTAAATGCTTTTTTAAAACTAAATTAAATCTAAATGTTTTTATTGGATTAATGTGAATTTAGCTCCATGTTTTAATTGGCTGTGATGTGAAAGCAGCCAATCAACAGCCTGATTGCGTGCAGCAGGATTTGGCAGACGTTGCCTTCAGGTTCGCGCGGTAAAAAGGAGATTATGCAGACGGAGAGAGCGGGAGTTGAAGTGGGAATGCTAAGCTTTCCCTTCCTCCTCATGTGCACCTGCGCAGCGCCTCCTGCATCTTCTCCTGCACATGCTCCATCTTCTCGGCCCACTCCTCGCTCAGCCCCTCCTCGTCGTCGCCGATGATGGCGGAGTAGCCCATCAGGGCGATGAGGCCGATGCAGAACAGGTACGTGAGGCGCGTGCAGAGGCGCTCCATGACGCGGCGGTCGCCCTGCGAGTGCTTCAGGTACACCTCCAGGATGGGCCGGCTGAACAGCTTCCGCTTGCCCACCACGCCGTCGTACAGCGTGTGCAGGTTCTGGTCGCCCAGGTCGTTGGCGTAGCTCTCCTCGAAGTCGTCCTTCTTGCCGTCGCGATGCTCCGGTCGCGCCTCCACCATGGCCATGAACTTCCTGAACTGGTCTTCAGGTTCTCCTCCACGTGGCAGTACTGGCCGTCCAGCGTCTCCTTCTCGATCTGGACCAGCGTCCGGCGGTTCTGGGACAGCTCGTCCAGCTTCTGGTGGACGGAGCCGAACTCGCGCTTCAGCGTGCGGATGTCCTCATCGTCCACGTGGTGCAGCACCACCCGGATCAGGGAGCCCGCCACGCCGAAGATGGGGTTGACCACGG